>NC_135502.1:81585175-81855739 GCF_052857255.1 Amblyomma americanum
TAGGTCGTTTAGTGTTTTGCCACGAGTCTTGAGTGAACAGGGCTCCTCGGGTAGACCGCACGCTCCGGGGAAGATAAAAAAGAATGCAATAGATGTTCAAATGGAACGGCCAAGCGGTGCTCCCCGCGGCAAGCGTAGTCAGCGCAGATAGGTACAGTCTGGACAAACCTCCCCGAGAACAAAGTGGTTAGGAATCATGGTAGGCTCGGATTCTTCATAGCACATGTTTAATAAGATGTTAACGCCCTTGACAATATAGATCGGCGACCCTCGAAACTGCACCTAGGTGTCAGGGATCACATTACAGTCCCGTGATCTAGGACGCTAACATAGAGAGTGAGGGTTTAATTTAAAAAATATATATGGAGAGAGCGGCCTGAGAAGCGTCACTGGCCTGTTATTCTACACTGCGCAAAAAAAGTGAAAGAAAGACAGAAGCAGGCAGAAAGTGCCGTCGGGACGGGAAGATGTCATGATACATTGAGCTCCACGTGGTATTCAATGCACACGTCCAAACACGCACAAACTCTATAGATGACATATACGCGATAACACGGGCGCATGAAATAGCGCACACGAGCAAGCGACCATACCACGCAACTGCCTGAACGTGTCTCGAGACAGGTGACCAAGACGTAATGCGCGGGACAAGGTAGCAATTACGGAGCGTACCTGGTCTTCCTCAGCTTCTTGCGCGGATGGCTGGGCAGCTGAGCCGCCTTCAGCGCACAAACTCGAAATGGCCGAAGACGCTGACGACGTAGGGGACACGAGCACCAGCTCCCTGTTGTTGCCCACGCCGAAGCGAATCACGGTGCTTCTGCGAAGGTCCATCGCGATGAACGTGCGATACAAATTCGTGAGCGGAAGGGGCGGTACGAGATGAGATGCCGCATATTTTTTTTATTCCCGCTAAACTGTCCGCATTTATCGACCAGCTGCATGAGGGATCTGAGGTGCGCACTGTAAAGCGAGCTGAATGTGCGAATTCACGTAATCTGCTTGCCCCATTGACGTAGACCACCTTATACCGCTAACTACGAGCTAAAATCTCGGCAGATTGCTATGCATTTTGTCTTCAGCGAACATCTCTAGAAGACTGCTGACCACTTTTAGGCCCACTGCCTTATCTTATCTGTCTAATCTTAATTCTTCTGTGACTTGCTAATGGCTCCAACAGGCGATTAAAAGACGATTGGTTTAGGGGATGTATATTTAGTGCCGACGCAGTATACTCACGTGCACCTATGCAGAGCCCAGATTTAGTACAACTATACCCGAAATACTTAAACGTGAACCAGAGTTGAAAAACGACTTTACTACCGGACTGAATGCTCGACTCTGGGCTCAACAACAGAACATCCCCGCCACTGGCACTTCGCGACGGCACTCAAATAAAGCTGCGCCGAACATTGCAGCCGATGTGCTCAAAATGAATGAAAAACTTTAGGAACTGGAACTGGAAACTCGTTCCGTGTTTTCCATCACTTTTTCCATACATTTTTCTCTTTGTTAGTCGGATAGTGTAGAAGTCCATGACATCCATGGCGCCAAGCTGCCGTACGCAACTCAGCGGCGGTGTGGTAGCGGATCGCATAGTACTGTTTGTCTAGTTAGTCTCCAAATAATATGTTCGGGGAAAGCTGCCCAGCGCCCGCTCAAAAGCCTAATATAAAAGTACGCTTAGGTTTCAGAAGGAATTATAAAATATCATGAATCAAGCTTCCCCGTATTCACTTCCTAAAGACCAACCGTTTAGGTTGCGTCATTGAACTCATTACTGCAAAATGTAGAATGAATGCACAAACTGAATCTTACTGTTGTTATGTGAAAAAACAGTAGGTTTTAATGGCCAAACTTTTTTCTCTGTGTAATAAAAGGTACCATTAGTATTAGAGCGACTATTTCTTGATGCAGTTTAGGCAGATCCAAAAGTGTTGCTAGATACAGTAATAAAACGCTACTTGAAGTCACGTTCACGAACTGGTCGCCACTCATCTGCCCACGGCTGGAATACAGATAGATTAACCGACGGAAAAAAGATTACAAATAGTCAGCTGAAGTAATCCCTTCTTTGGCAGACACCTTACTGGCGAGGCATAAATATCGGTGAAGCGAGACAAGCGAGATACAAGCTCGGCTGCCATCTCACAGTTTCTTAGAGCGGGAAACAGTAATGAACAAATTTCTGTAATGGGCCGTAATGATACAACCTAATCATGAACTTTAAAAAAAAATCAATATCTGAAAACCATTATCTGCATTAAAACCACCGTTGATATGTCCAGCATTAAGGAACTCAAAATAAAAGAGCGGCACACAAGTCGTGGGCATCTAGCATCCCTGCTGTCGGTAACCTCGCATATAAGCCCGATCACAGGGCGGCACATAGTTATAAAGTTCAGTTTAATCGCCACGTTTTGCATCGAAACTCATGCTACTACTAACGCAACTTTCGAATAACCCCCGCTTAACCTGTCCGCTGGAAGATATTTCGTTCAGGTGAGCCGCCAGTGATGAAAATCACTGGTTACGATGATCGCAGACGCTGCTGCTGAAGAAAATGTCGCACGACACGGTTATCTCTTAATTTATTAATTTACTGAGAATGGGTGATTCGTTGTTAAGTGAGGCTCGAAAGGTGCATTTTGCTATTACCATCAAGTCTTATATTGCTTGTGATGTGTACTATAGCCTGCTACATGAGGCTGGCAGTATGCTGTAAATAAAATAACTAGATATGCAATTTAATTACCGGGTAACAAATTACAAGACTAGTTAGTGATAGACCGACTTGGGCAGCGATACTGGTAGGGCACGTTTGGTGCATTTTTTCTATTTTTTATGGGACTCCGAGTGCCAATAAATTTTTGTTTTTTTGCTCAGAAACTCTGGAAAATTCGGGAAGGAGCCATTAAATACGTTCTGCAATGAAGGAACAATATCAATGTTTGTTCTCGGTAAATATCAATTATCTTTTTCATTATGTTGATGTTTGTCCAACAAAATAGGTGCATATACAACCGAGAAAATTTTCTCTTCACTTGATTAAAACTTGCGACCTCTGACCACCCCCAAAAACTATCTCGACGGCCGCAGTTCACTTGCGCAATCAGCCAGCAATGGCAACACCTGTATTCAGTCTTTATGGCCTTTTCTAGCCTGTATGAGCTTTGTTTTCAGTGGCAACTGGCGTCTTGTGGTTACAACGCGGCAATGTTCCGATACAGCAAAACTTTAAATTGTCCCGAGTGGCCCTTAAGAGCGTGCCCGTAGCTGGGCAATGGGCGTCAGCCAACCGCGGACCCACCTTTCCGCGACCACGGAGCTCCTGGGCTCGACTGAGCTGCGGTCCCTGCGGCTGGAAGTCAGGCGTGAGCCGCTGGTCCCAGCGCAGTCCACGTGGACCGCACCGGCGCTCGGGCGTTGCGCACCGCTTCCCCCAGCTGCAAGCAAGAGGTATGAAACGCAAGATCCTCTGAATACTCCGAGTCCTCTTCCCGGAATCTTTATGCGTGACACATAATCCGTCTTCCAACACCTACAAAGATCCCCGAAAAAATTATTCTTTACGCGTAGGATATACAACGTACCACTGTCATGTTCGAACAGCCTGATTTGAACCAGGTCCTCTCCCCTGTCCAGGACTCGGGAGCCAGAGTGCGAACGTCTGTCCCCGCTGATTGAAAGTGGGCTCCAGGAGAAGGAACGCCGACCTGTATTCACTCCGACAGAACTCTTTATGCCCTCCAAAGGAGTGGAGTGATAGATGAACACCGGTGGCCCGCCCTTCTGGGACCCCACTCTGAAGCTGGAAAACTCGGAGGTAAAAGAGGAAGGCCGAGAGGAGCCTTCTCCCTGAAAAGGCTGCAGGCGCCCGAACGGAGTAAGCGGGTCCTCGAAGTCGTCTTGCGCTTGACGGGACACAGGCACAGGGGAAGCCCCCAGAGATGCTGCTGGCCAGAGCCTTCTACGCAAGCTTTCATGAACTACGCCTGTAAAGAGAAAAAGGAGAAGATTTTGCCAAATAGAAAATTCTGTAGTAGTGATTGCGAAACAGATGACTAATCAATGCCGATTCGCGCCAGATGGACCTTACTCCGCAAGGAAAAGAGCGCAAGTTATCTGAGGCCTTCTCAAAGCGGCCTGTATTTAGAGCCAAGCGATTCAATGCCAACCTATCAGTGGACTTTCTTGCACTATTGCGGCAAATGATTAACTTTAAGAAAAGCTACGTAAAACATTACCAGTGCTTTCTGCAGGAGCTGCATCTTTCCGGCTCCTCTTTACCAAGCTGTACGAATGGGGCGGAATGCTAGCAGGTTTGGCGAAGACGGTCTGGCTAGCGCTAGACTCCTCGCTGGAACTCCGGCCTCTGTAACCAGGAAGATCTCCCACAAGACTGCGCTGATGTTCAATCCTCTCCCTGCGCTTCATGATGACCTCAGCTTTCGTCAGCGACGCCGAAGTGTCCGAGTCTTGGCCACTACTCGAGCGCTGTTTTAACGACAACATGGATGTTTTTGAAGGCAAAATGTGGCGCCTGCTGTTTTCATCGCTTTGCTCAGAGCCAGAGCTGTCCCAGCCAACACTGTCAGTGTCATCTGATTCCTCCGCCGGCCTCTGGTCGTCGTCATACTTCAGAGTCCGTCCACTACGCGGACGCTTGTTGGGCGGCACAAAACTCTCGTCGTCACTGGATACTACGGAGCCGTCTTGGAGGAGGAACCTCACCCGCCTGGGCTCGGACCCCTTGCTTGATACGCTCATTGTACTATCCGAGAGGGGGACTGTAGCGAGCGACGTCGACAAAAAGCTGTCTCTTGGCAGTGCGACGCTTGGTTCACTCTCCTTTGTACGAGATCTTGGCGGTGGCGTGTTGGGACTAAGCGAGCTACCGCGTGTCTTGTAGGTGAAGGGCTCAATGACGAGCTCATATTTCTCGATCTCCTGGAACTCTTTTTCTAAGTCCGCGAACTCTTTTCGCAGCCTTTCGTTCTCGGCCTTTCGCTGCTCGTCACTAAGGTCGTAGTACCATGTCCACTTGCTCTTCCGTGGTCTTACGGGCCTTCCCACAGCCTTTTCTTTCTTTTTCTACAAAAAGGAAAACAAAGAGAATGTAACAGCAGGATAATGTGGAAGCTCGCCAACATCAACCCTCATAAATATAGATACGTAAGTATATGTTTACTTCGACCACAAGCAGTGTTGACGCCGCTAAAATGAGTTGTAGGGAATCCATGCACTGTTTTTGATGAGCTATAAAACTATAATTTACCACACGTGCACTATGTGACGCTAAGATAATTATTCTGTGCATGCGAAGTAAGCACTGTCAACACGAATCGTATTTAAATTGCCAAGAGGCACGCAGATTACTGAAGGATGCAGCAGGCCGCATTAGTTTCCCCGAGCAGTTAGGCACGGCAATTTGGCGGCTAACAGCTAAGTGAGAATGAAAACGCCCTGAAGCCCCAGAGACATGTCAAAGCGTGCATTTTATTTTGGGAAGGAGAAGACACTTAATTAAGTGATGAATAATATTGGGAAGTCTCAGCTGTAGGAACGCACACTGCGCGGCTTGAGCGTCTGAGCCACGCATGCAACCTTTAGAAATGCTTGACGCACGCGTACGCTAGTGTCTGAAGGCCTCTGTCACCCGCTCGGCAAATCCTGCTTATCTAAATTAAGAGACTTAACAGCTCAGCAGCCTACGCAGTACTCTGGCCTGCCTATGCTATGAGACGGTGCATAAGCTCACCTCCAGAAGAAGGCACCAGATTAGCTTTTGCTGAGAAGGCAGAACAACCGCTGGTCTTTAACGGTAGCGGAGTGGATTCCAAGACAGGGCAAGCGTAGCAGGGCGCGGCAGAAAGTTAGGTGGGCAGATGAGATTAAGAAGTTTGCGGGAATAGTGTGGGCGCAGCTGGCAAAAGACAGAATTAATTGGAGAGACATGGGAGAGGCCTTTGCCCTGCAGTGGGCGTAGTGACGATGATGTGTTCCCGGTGTTCCCGGTGTTCCACCGGGAACACCGGGAACTGTGCTTTCTGTGGAAAACTTCAGCGGATACGGCAATGCATACTATTGTCCAGACGAAACGAGATGCCACACGTTTCAAGCAGAGTAAAACGACGACAGACGAAATTCAATAGATTATTTCCAGCGCGTATTAAGGCGAAAGCCTCTAATGGCTCATACTGTCGTCCGTCTGCGTGTGCGTCGGTTAACAGAGGGTGTCACACGTGCTAACTCGGGAAGTAACAAAAGATAGGAGAGAACCAATGGCCCAATGGTTGCTTCAGTTAAAGGAGAAAAAATTAACCTAGAAGCCACGTTTTATGACTGTAGAATAATTAGTTAATTCACTAAAGTAAAAATGTCAAATTGAAAGAACAAGCGCGAACGTCAATGTAACCACAGAAACAATGTGACGTCACATTCACCATAAGTCGTCACGGCATAGTGAAAATTATCACAAAATAGTCAGAAAAACGTCGAATTTGTGTCAAATTAGATGGCAAAATGTGTAATGAAGCGTAAATATATTTAGGATCCCCGGAAGATGTATAATATGAGTATAAAAATAGCCACGAAAACAATGTGACGTCACATCTACCGGAAGTCGTCACGGCATAGCGAAAATTGTCACAGAATTGTCAGAAAAGGTCAGATTTCGTCAAATTGGATGAAAAAATGTGTAATTAAGCGTAATTAATACTTAAGATTCCCGAAAGATGTATCATTTGAATATCAATATAGCCACGGGATCGACGTGACGTCACATACACCGAAAGTCGTCACGACATAGTGAAAATTGTCACCGAACAGTCGGCTTTCGCCTCTCAACACTTCAGTTGCCAAAGTGTCTCGTAGTATTTTAGTATCTGCTACGGTCCAATATCGTTTACTGGCCAAAGTTACCTTTGAACTATTTACTTGGAGCATTTTACAACAGTTCTACACCATAGTAGGTGCACTGACAGCAAAACAGACCGCGGCTACAAACTGCACTGAAGGAATGGGCACGTGGTCCGAACACACCGGTTCGGCTGTGTAGCTTTTCTTGTACCGGTGCTCCTCCTTGCTTTTTCCTTACCATCGTCTCGATTGGCAGTACTTCCTTGCTCGACTGGTCGTCGTCTGAAGCGGAACTCGAGTCGAAGTCGCTCATGGTCACTCCCGCTCTGGAAGCAACTCTGGAGAGAACGAACGCAGAAGGAAAACGGATCTCAGCGCTCACTGCAGCATTTCAGGAAGAACTTTCGTCGAATACGGCGCGTTTTGAGCAAAATGCTTTTAACTGGCTGTCGCCTACAGATACATCCCGTGTTGGCGATGACAGAGATGCGAGAGTTAAATGTCCTGTGAAATGTCCGAATAAGTGCGTTCAGGACGACAGTGCGCGCCGAAAGAAACGTCCTTCTGATGACTGCATAAAGGGGAAGCCCGAACGCAACTCCTGCTAACGCGACGTCGATCGATTGGCTTATTTTATGCGGCTTGAGGCGTTTCTAGGCTCTGACATCAAAACAAGGAGCTATGCTGCCGGGAACACATTGGTCCGTGCCTGAAGTCGCAGCAGGCTGGTGCTCCCTTTCCCTACGGTGTTAGCATTTAGGCCTTGGCGATGATGCTTTAGAGAAATGGAGACACATACACGGGGCTATGGCGAGCGGTGGAAAGTTTATGCTTAGCGGCCCTTGCTGGGTGTTCAGTGGAGTGGGCGCTACTACTAAGTATCAACTACAACGAAATCGTTTCAAATTAGGGCAACGTTACCTGCAGCATAACGGAGCATAGCAGGATAGCAGGGTAACGCAGTGGATTCTAAGAGAAGGTAAGCGTAGCAGGGGGCGGCAGTAGGTAAAGTGGGCGGATGAGATTAAGTAGTTTGCAGGCAAAGGGCGGATGCAGCTGGCAAAGGACAGGGTTAACTGGAGAGACATGGGAGAGGCCTTTGCCCTGCAGTGGGTGTAGTAAGGCTGATGATGATGATGATGATGATGATGATGATGATGATGATGATGACCAGCAGCACGCGGCTTGAATAGCGACCATAAAAGAACTGTAATGTGGCAGGAATGCACACAGAGCAGCGATGTGTGCGGTCATCAATACCGCGTTACTTAGCACACCTTGGACACCTCAACAAACGAGCCAGTCAATCTTGCTTACTTTACAGCAGGGAGACTGTGCGTATACTCGAGGCGTAGAGTAGAAGTTATGCCCACTGAAATTCTGTGTCAAGTCAGCTCAAAGTTCCCATTCCTCTCAGTTCACTTGTTCAGGCTTCCATCGCTTCAGTGGAGCTTAGATAATAATAATAATAATAATAGCTTTATTTCCATCAAAACGATGGAGGGGCCGTGGGTAAAAGCTGCATGAGGTTTCAGAGCCCATGGTTTTAGAAAAATTGTTGCTTCTCTAGGTGTATTCGAATTTAATCCACCCGCGACTCGAGAATGCCCACGAAGGAGTATTTCTGCGTTCAGCTGCAAAAGATTACCGGCGTTCGGTTATTCAGAAACCCGTCGGTATTTTCCTGAATTATATCTTGTAAAGCTAATCTGTCGTATAATCTTCCGGACTGTGTTCATCAGAATCGTCGAAGACAAATAGCGAGCGTAGAAGCTGGTGTATTATGTCCTGCATTTCTCAGAATGCAAATTCGCATCCTGGCGATAAGTATTGACTCAAATATGATAAATTACCTGAGCAGCGCCTTAGCCACCAGTTATTAGAGACTTATAAAAAGTGCCATCTCATCAATTATGCCTCAGCGCCCACAATTGTAGAGACTTCTCTATCTGGACGACCGCAGTGGTCCCCACTATACATCCAGAACTTTCAAAAATGTGTGACCTGATTGACTTAATTTGTTTAAGTCCATTCTTTGCAGGCTACCAGGTGAGGTCTGTTTTCATCAAGCAATAACTTAATGTCGTCAATGCAGGTAGTCGCTCTTCGGCTATTATAGTGTATACAATAGAACTCACGAGCATTTCTGGCAAGTTTCTTGGACTTGCGTAAAACACGAAATCTATGTTGTAGGGTTTGTGTTCTCGGAATGCGTTGTTTCGTTCGCATTCCCATGTTATGTGAAATAGTGTGGGTGTGGCCCCGCACCACGGGCATGTGCCCCTATATTGCGTTGGGAACATCTTGTTGTATATAAAGAGGTTGGGGAAGCAACCCGAGTGCGGAGCACTGGGAGAGCCGGCTCGTCAGCTGCGAGCTCGCCGTCCAAAAGAGGATGGTAGAGCACGCAAGGGATGCAGCCAAACTCAGTGGAGCCCTGGACTGAGGGACCACCCTTTGCTGAAGAAGCCTTCCCTGCAGCGCAGCGTGACGACAGCGACACGCGAAGCAAGCAAGAAGACTTCTGATCGCCTACATACTTATGATTCAATAAAAGTTTTCCTATCCTATCCTATCCTATGTTGTAGGGCGTTTTATCTCCAAGAAGGCTTTTCAGCGCGTTCCAGAGAGCCTCACTGCCTCCCCGCCAATCGTCTCAGAGGGGCTCGCAATTATGCCCGCTGCCTTCACGGAGGCGCAGGAGATGCGCATGGTCTCGCGCGGGTCTGGCCAGACGCCGAAGATTGCGGTCTTGACACGCCCCATCACTGCATACTGGCCTGAGCTGAATTCCACTGGAGCATGAGTCTAGGTAATGTATTCTGTGATTCTGAATTAAATATATTTTTAGTGCCGTAGCACTACTAGGCGCATTTCCCGATTTTAGGCTGCGTTTTTATTGAGGAAAAACGCTAAGGCGCCCGTGTGCTGTGCGATGTCAGTGCACGTTAAAGATCCCCAGGTGGTCGAAATTATTCCGGAGCCCTCCACTACAGCCCCTCTTCTTCCTTTCTTCTTTCGCTCCCTCCTTTATCCATTCCCTTACGGTGCGGTTCAGCTTCCCAACGATATATGAGACAGATACTGCGCCATTTCCTTTCTCCAAAAACAAATTATTATTATTGGGCGCACATGCGTCCCTGAAACCTGCTTATGGCAGGCGGCCCACTTGCCCACCGAGTTGTGGGCAACCTGCCATCTGTGTACACCTGACAGGCCTTCGCCTCGGTGAAGGCCTTCAAAGGAAATGCTTTCATGGTGAAAGCCTCTTGGCCAAACCCATTTCTGGTAAAGGCCTTTATGTCAAAAGCCGTAAGTAAGCTCTTGTCTTTAGGGTGAAGGCCTTCCGTGTAAAGGTCTTTAAATTAAAGGGCTCTAGGTTAAAGACCTTTATGGTGAAGTCATTGAATGTAAAGGCCTTCAGGTGAAATGATGCTTTCGCATTCACAGCAAATAGAAATCTTAGGTGTCCACCGTAACTTGGGCTACTGCACGATATTCCGCGCTGAGCCATGCTAGATCGTCTGCTATTTTTTCTCATCCAGACATTGCCACAGGCAACCTCTCTCTATAGAATAATCACCATCGCTGATGACGATGTGCGGTTCCCCGTTATGGCTGTGAAGGGAAGGGTCTTGGAAGTAACAATTATCATGGGTTAAAAGACCCCCGCCTTGAGATCTGTGCTTTTTCTGGCCCTATAGGAACATCGGCACGGCTTGGGCACGGCAGGTCTGTCTCGAATATTTAAGAATATTACCTTGAAAAAGTGCCGGCACACGGTGGAAGAAAAGGTGAGGAAAAAGTGCTTGGCAAGTGTTTTCTGGTCGTCACGTCGAATTTTTTTTGTTCGGACAGTATACTAATGTTTTGGCTCTTTCGTGTTTCAAGGAGTTCATCTTCACTGAAGCTCCAAAAGCACGTCTCTTCCTATCTTGGTTACCTTCCACCCAAGACATCGAGTGCCTGTTGGATTTTTTTCAACTAGAAAGTGATGTTCTTCCTGTTTGCTTAGTTACCTCAATTGTTGCCAAAACTGGAAAAATAGCCCATTCTTTACACCGACAAAAAATACCTGTTGCCTCTGCATGGCCCCTTTTGAAGCGTCCAAAAAATAGTTTGGGAAAAAGGGTACCCGAACGTGTGTATTGCTTCCTTGGCAGCAGAGTCAGCTACCCCCCACGGAGCCCAACGGAGTGACGGAAAAGAACTTCAAACTTAGAGTGTTGCCAACGCCAACTCTCTAGCGCGAGCAGAATCAGATAAGTCGCGATAAAAGAATATAACACCACACAAGGCTGACTCTTCCCAGGAACGAGGCAAAAAACAGGGACACAAAAGATTATTGGGCAGATGTGAGAGAGAGCTAGGATAGGACGAAGAATCGTGTGGAGGAAGGGAAATGAGAGTGCGGTGAAAGTGATGTGCTGCCTCAAGCGAATGGCCTACCAAGTCCTCGGCGCAGACTTAACGGCAGGGATCCCACTTTCGCTAAGCACCACGCTTGGTCAAGAACGAGTGAGCTCATGTCTAGGGAGCGCACCAAACATCGGCAGCCAAAGAACTCACATTTAAGCGGTCCTATATAAACGCTAGCTCAGTTTATTTGCACATCACATATTCCTGAGACGTAATCTGTTGTGTGTACTTGCTTTCTGCTGGGGCTAATAAACTCTGCAAGGAGATTAACGATGACATGTAGTTGCGCAGGGTTGCCTGATATTCTGAAATGATAGAGTCTTCCGAATCCTCTTATACCCATAAATTGTGAACAAAAGCAATTTTGAATGGGAAAAAGTTTATGAGCACAACTGTTTTCAAATATTGTAAGATATGCAGATCTCCCGTCGGCAGGATTGCATTTTATTTTACTTTGCTATTAACGTTATTGATATCGTCAAAAGTGTTCCCCATTTCTTTTCTAGGGAAGTCTTAAGTGCTAGATGAGAGCGATTTAAACACTACAAAAGAGAGATTTGGTTACGTATCGGAAGAGTGGATCATTATCTTCAATATATTTATACCGGTACCTCACAGTTTTCGAATATTCAAAATTTTTATCCAAGAATGTTGGATTTGGCTCGTACACATTGCTCACACATAGAAGCGTCTCGTCAATTCCTTACAGAGGCGTTTTATTTTGCGACGCACTCCGCGTTCTAACTATGGTTTGCCCATTTAACTCCGTTCTCAACAAACCATCAGCATCACCGCTATGTTTCACAGCACAGCCGGGAAAAAACAGATCACTTTCGACTGATTTTTGCGGTGCGTCGCGCCTTATCTCCGTCATTACAACGCTCCAGGAGAAAATTGGTGCTTCGTCCTGAAAATGCATTTACAGTCTTACACGCCGAGAATGAAGAAATCGGTAAACACGTGCAGCGTGCAAAAAAAAAAAGATTTTAGAAACATCGCATACAGTCACAAAATGCGCAAGGTAAACAGCGGACCCGCTTAGGCCGGTGTGTGTTAAAGGTATACTTACAGTAAGCGCCGGCTTGTCGCACTAGGAAACCACGGTGGCTACCTTCTTCTTCTACCTCTTAAAACATGGCACATGCCCACATGGGGGGATTGGCCAAGGTGTAGCGTCATAAACAAGGAAATTTCCACCTACATTTATCAAGGAGCTTCACCTTCTACGAGCTGGGGTCTGGAATCATCATCGTCGGGCTGAGAAAGGTCAACACACGGGGACAACTTTCTGTGGCTAAGCATAGCCGAGATCGCCGCGACTTCATTGGGAAGTGCTCATTCCAGAAAGGTGGTAGGAGCAGTCGATTTTTATGAACAAAATAAGATAAATGGCCCTGGCCACAGCAACCACGCTGCTAGAAGTATTCTAGTGGTGGGTTTCCAGTGCACCGAGAGAGAGCGCCAGTGCTTTGCCGGAATTACCGCGTTCCCTCACCGCGCTATTTCGACCGACAGCTTTGCAGTTTGTTTTGGTTGCTCACGAGCATGAGCATTTATTAACTGCCTTTGCTGCAAAAGGAAACGATGAAGTACGAAGGAGAAAGAAAAGAAGAAGAGACAGGAAATGATTGAAAACAATACAGAGAACATTAAAAGTAGAAATGAATAGTGATGAAAATGTAACTTTTAACTGTGTTTTTAATGTACCGCTTTATTCAACAATAGTTTCGCTCCTGCCCGGAATGTCAAAGTCATAAAACCCTTCCTTGCCTTTCTACCGCTCCGATGCAGCCCTTGCCCTGTTCCACGCTCCCATTCGACCGCGTTGGCATCAATCTAGATGTACGGGCCCCTTCCCATCACTCCGGCTGAACACAGCTAGGTCAAAGTGGCAGTGGGTTACTTCACCCGCTACGTAGAAACATCGTATTTTCCATCCGCGTCTGCACAAGCTGTTAAGTATTTCATATTGCATCATCTCGTTTTTGCGCCATGGTTTCCTTAAAGAACTGCTGAGCGACCGATGCCGTCGTACTCGATGTCGATGCCAATGCCGCGGTACCTATGCCAATGCCGCATTGTTCACCACTCTACAACGGCCTACCACCCTCAAGCAAATGGCATGACTGAACTTTTCAACTGCACATTGAGCGACATGCTGCCCATGCATGTTGCGTCTGACCGCTCAAATCAGGATCGTATACTCCTATTTTTAACATACGCTTATAACACTGTCACACAGAGCACAACTATTGATGTTGTTGCCTCAGAAGCGATGGCCCATGCCCACGGTGGGGGATTGGTGCTGCACAATTGGCTGCTTTCCATTTATCCTTCTTTATGGCCGCGGGCACACCTGCACCATGGATACCGCGCTCCTGTATCGCCCTGATGTGCCCGAGTTGACGCTTTCTCAAGCAGCCACATACGCTGAAGAATGCCGCCAGCTTGCCCGCTCTCTTACAAAGCAGGACCAGAATCGCCAGGAGCGCCTGCGCGCTCCCACCAGTATGCTTCCGTCCTATACCCCAAGACTCACTCGTATGGCTTTGGGTTCCGTCAACCGGTCCCGGCCTCTCCACGAAACTCCTTTCCAAGGCCCGCTCCGTGTCATCTGCCAGACCTCTCCAGTGAACTACATACTTGAAACGCTTACGCCGCCCCACGATGCGCGCCATCGCAGCCGTGAAACAGTGCACGTAGACCGCCTCAAGTCATATCCTGCGATCCGCCTATCCTGCTTGTTCCCTAAGTCGTCGGGATGCCTCGATACTTTTCCGCCGAGAGGTAACTATAACGTAGCAGCCACGTTCACTCCCAGTGGTGAAAAGAAGACGACCCAGAGGTGTGATAAGCTTGTTCGCAGCCCGAACGCTTGGCAGGACCGTTTTTGCGTTTTGCAAAGTGTCCTGGATTCAGCCGAGAACATGTACACGAGCGCGCACGCACACACGCACGCACGCACGCACATACACACGCACACATACGCACGCACGCACGCACACGCACGCACGCACACACACACACACACACACGCACACGCACGCACACACACACACACACACACACACACACACACACACACACACACACACACACACACACACACACACACACACACACACACACACACACGCACACGCACGCACGCACGCAAGCGCGCGCACATTATTGCTCAGTATAACAACTTGAATTTGAATCAAGATTGGGTAGTAGCGAGGGTAAGCGCCTGATGTGCCTTTTCTTGTCTGATTTTCGCGTTGGCTTCTTCACATCATGCAGCACCAACAAGCCTGGCAGCACGCTCTCTTGACCTGCGCCTTCTTTACGGTTACTGCATACGTTGCACTGCAGTTATTTCAGCCTGCGGTTACTTCGAATCTGAAATAAACTAGTGCGTAGCTGCATCACTACACCTCCAGAAAGCGCACAAATGAACAATTAAAACGAAACTGACCAACCAGCCGCGGTGGCTCAGTGGTTAGGGCGCTCGACTACTGATCCGGAGTTCCCGGGTTCGAACCCGACCGCAGCGGCTGCGTTTTTATGGAGGAAAAACGCTAAGGCGCCCGTGTGCTGTGCGATGTCAGTGCACGTTAAAGATCCCCAGGTGGTCGAAATTATTCCGGAGCCCTCCACTACGGCACCTATTCCTGTCTTCTTTCACTCCCTCCTTTATCCCTTCCCTTACGGCGCGGTTCAGGTGTCCGCCGATAGATGAGACAGATACAGCGCCATTTCCTTTCTCCCAAAAACCAATTATTATTATTATAACCAAAACATCCAACCCGCAGAGCAGTCAAGAAGCCAGAGTCAATGCCAAGCCACGTTTTCCCGGCATCCAACGGGCATCCTTCGTGGATGAAGTACAGGGCCGCCAGCTTTCTCTCTAGTTAATATTTAGAAACTATAAGGAACCCGTGTACTCCGGCTCGGTAGCCGAGCGCACTAACCACTGAGCCACCCCTGCGGGTGATGTATTGAGTAAATGAAAAAAGAAAGAGGCGCTGTAAGGGACGGCTCTGGATAAAGTTCGGCCTGCTGGGGTTCTTTAACGTGCACTGCCAACGCGCTGTACACGGACGCCTTTCATATCGGCTACGTCCTACTATAGTCCTTCAATGAAGGACTATTGTTCGTCGACAGCCCTTCGAAATATGTTCCTGAAAGACTATGATTCTACATCGTCGTCGAACTCATGATTGAAAGAACGTTACGGTGCTGCAACAGAGACAAGGACTCACCACGCAAGGAACAAAGGACATGCGGAGACTCGCAACTAAATCTAATGCGAAAGCAGAGTAACGTTCTTTCAATCTTGAGCCAGTACCAACTCGCCAAACCCAAATTGCTGCTTTAGTACGTCCTCGAGTTCAGCAGCCGAGTGCGCTAACCGCTCGGAGAACACCTGCGGTGGCAACGGTGTCAGGCGGATGGTAGCTTAGCTGATGTCATTTCACGTGACGGGCAAGCCTCCTTCCTTGAAGAGCATTCGCGAGAGCAAGGGTGTTCGCGAGCGCCATGAAAGGCTTCGTGCATCCCTGATGTGTTAAAATTGTCGCTATAGGAGTGACGGCCAACGTACCTTCCTTCAGTCGAGAATTATCCGCGACACGTCAAACATGCTGATAGATAAAGCGCAGCCAAATGCTACTGAAGGTGGCTCCCAAGTCGTGATGGAAGGCCGTGCCTCCGTCTGTCGAAGTACGCGCACCGACGCAGACAAAAGCAGACGCCATCAAAGTCGCCACCTGAAGATGTAAGTTCGTCAGAGCAGCTGCGCACCAATAAACGTTGAGATGTTTGGAACCTCGCCACCGCGATGAGTGAGCGTGACAGCCCAGCCAATAGAGAAAGAAATGGACCCAGCTACATGCATGCTAAAGGTACGAATGTTCGGCGGCCGCAGGTGTCCCTATCACTGATCGCCGTTCGTCGGCTTGGAGCGAAGCCGTTATCGTGCCTGCGTCTGGAACACGGTGTAGTCTGTAAGCAGCCACGTCACCGGAGACCGGGGGCCGCATGACGATGCCTTTGATAACGGGCGCGCCGCGCTGGACAGAGTGTCATTCTCGGGCATGGTGGCCGCAGATGCAAACGCAGTATTCGGTATGCGCTAGAGTATTCGGTTGTACTAGCGCGAGCGGAAATAAGCAGAGCACGCCGCCGTAATTTCACTCCGTTCAATTAGCGCGTTACTACAGTGACACTTCCGGGCGCTAATAGGTGGTCTGTTAATGTAGAACGTAAATACAGAGAATCACCTGTTTTTTTTTTAAACCATAAATGAACATGCTTTTGCAGAAATACTTGCGCGTGTGAGAAATTCTTTAACACTGTGTCTCAACAAAAAATGACTCAGTATAAGTAGTACACAAGTACAAAGTCGATCACACTTCAGAGTGGTCTGACGGGCGCTGCGAACTGGGCCTGCGACGCGAGATTGGTTGGCCAATGGGGAACCTGCGCTGCCAACGTGGCATTGCAATTGTTCCATTCGGTGACTCAAAACTGCTTTTGTCAGCCGCTTGGGCAGCTGCAAACGCGAGGACACATTCTGCGCGATTAGATATCCGCGTTTGGCTGACAGCATTCATTGCCTAACTTCTCTCGGCGTAGCCCAGATAGCTGACGCACGGCACGTGCGCCTTCCACAGAGCGCGGAGGCTCACGCCAATAAGCGCCTGAAGGCGGCGCGGAATAGTACTAATAGTACTACCAAAAACTGCTTGCTCTTCTCGCTACGCAGTGTGTTATGGCGCTGCAATCGGCACCGCAAACTTCAGCGCAAGTTCCCCCATGAGCTTGGACGTATAGTGGGATTCGCGGCTGACCGAGACACAAGCAATGCAGGCGTGTGTGATTTGCGGGTCGAGAGAACCGGCTTTTGATCACGGGGACAGAAGTGAGCCGCGAACGTGTCACCCTGCACCCGCGCTGCTCGCGGTGCGCCATTGCCTCGCGCGATGCGGCAGCCCCGGGAACTTGCGTGTGTGGTTTGCTAATCGTCACTGATAACCTGGTACTTGTAAGTTGCGGTGAATTCTACAGCATCGTTCTCGACCTGTTCATGAAAATTATTAGTTATGTTTTGGAAATATTTAATGGCAATAACCAAATAAAACGCCACGTACCATCTGTTGGAAGATATGGACTGTATGCGTTTCTCGAATAGACGGTACTTTTCGCCTCTCGGTCAGACTGCAGTGAATGGCTACCAGTCACACATCTTACATCATTGATGAATTACACACTCATCTCGAAACAGTAACTATCCATGGACGTCACGCAACTAGGTAAATCACAATAATATTCGCCGCTAGATCGACCTAAAGGTGGCGGCACCATCGCTCCACGAAGCAACGCTGCGGTAGCCCTCAGCAGTGTGCTGCTGGCAAAATCCAAAAATAAATCCAGGTTGCCGGCGCCTTATCAGGGTAGCGGCCTACTCCGGCAAGCGTGGCCTGCTTCTTAAGAGCACCAAGCCCAAGGGAGGCAGAGCAAACGCTTGCAGGCGAACGCCCCTTGGCACGAGCAATGGACGCGTCATTCTCAGTAAGCGCCGGCATGTCCTCAACGAAAAACTAAATCAATCGAGAGTTCTCGCGTGTTCCTCCGGTGCAAAAAATTTCGCGGGCACTTAAGCTCAGCCTTTAAGGGCATGACGCGATAGCGTTAAAGGGTCTTGTCAGCGAATGACTCCACTGCATCTCATAAGCCTATTACTCGATCACGTGCTCTGCTTATGTTAAAGGATCACATGACATACCACGGACGTGACACAAGCATACAGTGGTCACCTACACTCACCGACATCCACTTTGCTACTCGCTTAATCACTGCTCCGTTAGTTAGTGTCTGGGCAGTCACACAATTACTAATTAGCGCACAGTCGTAAGCTACCACATCATATGAAAGACCGCAATTAATTACTCTATATACTTCAATGTCGCAATGACATTGCAGTCACGTTGTGCCTTTGAAATCCCAATTTATGTGGTGTTCTAATCACTTTTCAATTACGCCTCTCCACTTGTGAGGGCAAACCTATTCGACCAATCCGTACTTTCGCGACTCAACAATGGCGGGCGCCGACGAAACGACGCCGCCTTCTCCACGAAACGGGAACCTTATAACGCTGTTGCGTTAAAATTTCGAGAGCCTGATCTGTTTTGGAACGAGGCATGCGGCTACCGGAACGCAACTCTCGTTACGCCCGTTTTCGCCAACTTCCTTCTGCTCTTTTCCTGGCTTCAGAGCTGAGCTCTTGATGGACATTTCGTCACGCGCATTCTACCTTTCGATGAACGCTTATAGCCGTATCTATAAGGATTTTCTGCTTGCGCATCGAGCTCGAATTTCGAGACTTCTACCTAGCGAGTGCGGTAGAGCATGCGAGACGTAAATGCCTTCACATGTTTTTTACAAAGTCCGGCAGACAACCTCGACGACCCCAGCGCCGCCTCTACTGGTGCATAGAAAGCTAGGCGTCGTTATTGCATGCGCAAACTCAGCTCTCCCTGAGGTGAGCGCATCGACAGTATCACCGGTTGTCGCGCACTTACATTACACGGTCGCAACGTGTAATGATCCTCCGCGCGCGCATTGGCTGCGTGCGGCCCGGTGAACGACGGGAGCGTCACGGAAACGCGACAAGTGATGTGTGTGACGGATGCGGTGCAGTGGAAACACTAGAACACCTGCTCCTTCACTGTACCGCGTTCACCGATGCTCGTCGCGATATGCTTGCGGCCTGTAGGGCGCAGGGTATACTGCCAGACTCCATTGTGGCCGCAGTGCAGTGCGCGCGCGCACTCGTGAGCGAACCTTGGTGAGCCTCTGTGCATTCCTCGAACACACGGGCTTGACGTGCCTTCTGTTCTCCGCCAGGTAGTTGCACGCAGTCACCGAACGCTCCGCGAGTTCTACCTTGAACGATTAATAACTGGACGCCCCACTCCAGTTGCAGCCAACACAGTGCTGTTTTAATTCCTCCAACATGAACTAATCACGCGCACAACCTGCACGTATTTCTTATTGTGTAAATAGTTTGTCTATATTACCCCTCCCCCTATCCTCTCTTCCTGTCCCCTCACCTCTTTGATTTCATTTCTCCATTCTGCCTGCTATCCTTTATTTCCGCTGCCCCAGCTCAGGTGCTTCAGTATTGATGGCAGATGCCGGGGCTAGCAAAAATCTTTTCCTTCCTTTTTACTAATATTTTAATAAAAAAACCACTACCACACCACCCTGTTTTCTCACCAACTGGCGCAACGACATCGAACTTGCGTGAAAACCGGTGACGCGCGCGCGCGTGTCTGCGTACAAAAATTGTAGCGATGGCAACCGTAAAGGGTGACGTCGCCAAGCGGCCATATGACGCACACAGCAAGCCGAACATCGCTATTGCAGAAAATTATATGCACGTCGTTCTTCTATATGCTCCCCACAGACCGACCTCAATGTGGCGCCAGTTTTCCCCAACAACATTCGTGCCCAAATTGTGACACAACCTCATGTCGTACAGGTCCTGGGTGGTGTAATACGAATTCTCGTTGCATACAGCTTGCATCTGCTAGTCAAGCTGGAGGCTAGCTTGCGACACGCATTCGAACGACTACTCGACGATATATACAGCTTCAATTGTATGCCTTCTGTTCCCTTACGGCGCGGTTCAGGTGTTCAACAATATATGAGACAGATACTGCGCCATTTGCTCCCCCACAAAAAAAAAATAAAATTATCTCAGACTACCACTTTTCTTAAGGCGTGGTTGTGTGTCCACCGATGTGTGAGGCAGTTACTGCACCATTGTCTTCCCAAAACAATTTTCGTATCAAAATTGTGACCCGCCGCGGTGGGTCAGTGGTTAGAGCGCACGGCTACTGATCCGGAGTTCCCGGGTTCGAACCCGACCGCGGCAGCTGCGTTTTTATGGAGGAAACGCTAGGGCGCCCGTGTGCTGTGCTATGTCAGTGCACGTTAAAGATTCCCGGGTGGTCGAAATTATTCCGGAGCCGTCCACTACGGCACATCTTTCTTCCTTTCTTCTTTGACTCATAACAACCCTTCCCTTACGGCGCGGTTCAGGTGCCCAACGATATATGAGAAAGATACTGCGCCATTTCCTTTCCCCCAAAACCAATAATTAATTATGGGTCCCATTGGGCCCAACATATTAAATTTATTTTTGGAAATATGGCGAAGTGCTTGCAGCACTCCAGCACTGCCTCCGGGATCGCCCCGGAACATATTAGCGCGCGCGCTTCTTTCCTCTCCTATCTTTCGATCTCCGACTTTCAGCACGTTGTGGCTCAGCTTGAGCCAGTGCACTTTCCTTTTCATTCTTCCTGTCAGCAATAGCAGCAGCATTAGGTTTTTGGGGAAAGAAAATGGCGCAGTATCTGTTGGGCCGTTCCGGAAAGGGATAAAGAAAGGAGTGAAAGAATAAAGAGGTGTGTAGTGGAGGGCACCGGAATAATTTCGACCGCCTGGGATCTTTATTGTGCACTGACATCGCACAGCACACGGGCGCCTTTGCGTTCCGCCTCCATCGAAACGCTGGCGTCGCGGTCGATCGGGTTCGCACCCGGGTAATCCGGATAACTAGCCGAGTGCGCTAACCACTGAGCCACCGCGGCGGCGAACGACGTGTATTGGATTGCCTATAGTGGCGGTGCTCGGCTTGTTGTGTACATCATGCGGCCGCTTGATGAAGTAATCCTATTTTTCTTCCCATCACTTGTATTTTGTGTACCATCTGCGAGTACACATACACGCCGCTGGCTTTTTTTCCTTTAGGGACTAGTAATGCTTTCACATTAGTAAATGCAAATATGGCTTTTTCAACCTTCCGTAACATAACCAGACAGCGGGCTCTGCTTCTCAGACGCATCGTGGAGCCCTTACGGCACTCCTAAGGACTAAAAGGTTTTGAAATGAGGGTACAATGGCTCCCCTTACGTTGTACAGATTTGAGCACAAGGGGTGCCTGAAGTGCTCTCTGCTAAACAGCTGAGAAACAAACCATGTCGCCTGTTTATTGTAGGAAACGCGGTATATTTCGCTGTATTAACTTGTATTTTTATGTTCTGTTAGGACCATACGACGCTGGGGTCTAGTTTCCACCCTTCCACCATGAGCTGCCATTTTATTTCTTTATTTTGATTTGCTTTGAAGCTCGTTGACAGGCAGTCATAGCAGGCATGTAGACAATGGGGGTGCGAGCAATGAGACTTGAAAATCCCCTCCCCCATTTCCATAACAGCCCTTTACCTAGCAACCCCTCCGGGGGGGGGGGGGGGTCAAAATTATTCCAGAGCCCTCCACTGCCTCCCTTTGTTTTAATGCGAAAGCAATACTATAGTACCAATGCGAGAAAAGCAGCAGGCTTGCGTAGGTGTGTGCACTCACAGATGGTACAAAAAAACCCAGTGATGGAAAGAATAGGGCGACATCATCTAGCGGACTTAGGACGCACACAGCAAGCCAAGCACCGCCATTTCAGAGAATCGGGTACATGTCGTTCATCTATATATACCCCCAATGGCTGACCGAAATGTGGCACCAGTTTTCCAACCTGGCGCCACAACTGTTCCAAATAAGCTGGTTTTATCTAAAAAATGACCATGCCTATGAAAGTTTCCTCTTGCAGAAGCTTATTAAAGCAAGACAAACCTAAACTAACCTCTCTGGGTTTTGAGTAATTTCCGTCTCGGACTAGTCTGCAGTGATGCAATCATTTTATTTTCCTCCAAGTAGTGACATAACACGACATTTCTTCTTGATCCCGTACAATGAACACAAGTCTTCCTTGCAGAAAGTAAAAATTTTGAATACAAGCTGTTTTTCCTATACTTCATGTGTTCTTCATGCTGCACAGCAGTGAAAAATGGCTCTTCAGGTTTCTTGCTAGAATGGATGTTTCGACTACAGTTGACCTGTGACTGCAGTCTGGGCTTTGTCCAGCACGTTCTACAATGAGCACAGCTTGCAGGTGGCCTGTGCAGCTCTCGTTGATATTTATATTTCCATTCTTGCTAATCACCAAGCAGCTTTCACTGATGTGCAGTGGGGGAAAAGGCTCAACCATCACAAGCAATCAGTGTTGTCAGGTGGTGATCTAAAGGCAAAGATGTCCAAGCCCAGGCACCTGACGTGGCACTCTGCCAAGGCACTAGCAATTCCAACTGGAGGACAGGACAGAGAGAAAGGCCAATCAAAAAACAAGCTTCTTTATGACACCTGGATCGTCACCGCCCTTGTGGGTACGCTTCAGACCATGGTTATTGCTACTGCTACTGCTGCTACCACTACTGACACCACCGCCATTCCTCTTTTGAACCACAGCAGCTGGCAGCGGCAGGTTAGGTCCCTCAGTAGGAGGGGGTCGGTTCGAGAAGTAAGGCATCTGCAAGGCTTCTGTACAGGTGCAGCGAGATAGAGGATTGATCGCCAGCATCTTGCCAATGACATCCAGGAGGTCGTCTCCGGCTGCAGTGAAGATGTTGCGGAAGGGAGTGCCAGGGAAGCTACGGAACTGCACATAATCAGGAAGTGCGGGCATGCCAGGCCAGTCCTTCTCAGTGGGTGTGCCAAGAGTCTGGAAGATGCGGCTCAGCTGGTCCAGGTCAGAGTCTCCGGGCAAGAAGGGTACGCGCAGGAGCAGCTCAGCAAGAATGCATCCGACTGCCCACATGTCGATACCAGTGCCGTAGATGCGTGCCCCAAAAAGCAGCTCTGGTGCACGGTACCATCTAGTCACCACCTGGGTGTGAGACAATGTGTACATGTGTTATGACTATGTGGTGAAATATGGTTGCAACTCCACTCAATAGCATTTCGGTTTGCAACAAGTGTACACCAAAACATGCATTACTGCGTAACTTCTCGTAAGAGCTGGCGAGAAGCATCAAATAATCTAAAATTTTTTAAATAGCATCATGAAAGTGTTGGTAGACCAGTCAACCAGTGGCACCTGGCAGACAATAGTGCCAAAATGAGCAAACTGTATGCACGTGACCATGAAACATACAACAATGAAATCACTGTGTAGTTAGTTTGCCAGAATTTATTGTGCTCCTCACCACCAATTTCCAGCACTAAGCACGGATCTGGAAGGGCCCTACTATTCCTTCATTGTTCACATCTTGCAGATTTTCCACAAGTACAAAATGTTGTATCTGACAATTTACTTTCGTTTCCTTTTTTTTTGGCCAATCATTTGTACCGCACATAGAAGATGTTGCACATGGCGCCATGCCTGCACTGGGTTGGAGATAGTACTGCAAGCTAAGGATTGCAAGCTGCAGAATTTGCAGTTGCTGGAAAAAAAATTAAGAAGTAACATAGATTAAAGTTATGCTGTAGTGAGCTTTGTACACACAAATGTGTTTTTCACGTGCTCAGTCGCTGATCTACAATCTACAATGCTGAACAAACCATACTGCCAGTGTTCAAGCAGAATTTTGAAAATTCAAAAGTACCCAAAAGACGGTCTGGTCCCAGCTGTGGCGGTCGCATTTCAATGGAAGCAAAATGCTAGAGGCCTGTGTACTATGCGATGTCAGTACATGTTGAAGAACGACAGAGGGTTGACCTTATCCTGAGCTCTTTAAAAGACTACGGGGTCTACATTGCCCGATGCGCTTTGGGATGTTAAACCTCATAAGCCAAGCCAAGTCTGCAGTCTGATTTGGAAACGACCAAAAATATCTGGCCTCCCTGCTCTTTTTCATTGTTTTTTTTTCCTGATTAGCTTTTCGACAAAAACTTCTCTCCAAGTTAAATTTGCCAAAAAGATGCTGATGACCAGACCAACCTAACATTTCACCTCTGAAGAACAAGCTGTGCAGTACGGTTATGCAAACTGAACTTTAAGCAAAGAGAAGCTGCTGTATCATGTAGATGTCAGTAGGCGTTCACCGACACTTATATCCAATCTTGTTGCTATGAAGCTATATTAGCACCTCGTGCAGAAGCAAAAGGGTGAGAATAGGGTGATGACACAGGTGAAAAATATTTAATTAGCTGTGCCTTCTCAGTACTTTATCTTTCGGCAAAGCGATGCACTGTACAAGAACAGCTTCTGAATTAGCGATTTCCACTTTAAGCAACGGCACTATCTCAGAGCTAGTCACGGCTTTACTTAATGTGAGCTCTTGGTCAAAATACATAATTACAATATTTTAACTGCCAGCACATGTTGCAAAATAAATCCTGGAAAGGAAAAGCCAGCGCACTCTGCCCAACCTCATTGACCGCTTGCTGAAGCAGGGCCGAGGAGAGTATGGAAAATGCATAACCAATGTACTAGCGTGGCACCTAGAGCAACAGAAACTTTCAGCGTCAACCCAGCGCGGCTTTTGCACGCAACTCTCCACAAAGAACACGTTTCTTAGCTATTTCTGTCGAGTTCAAAGGGTAGCAGTTCTCAACAATCGTAAGCGCATTTCGTACCTGGTGGGTGTATATGCGCGTGGGTGACCCAAAGAACTTGGCGAGACCAAAATCGGCAATTTTCAGAATCCCCCGGTCGTCAAGCAGCAAGTTGTTCGGTTTGAGATCGCGGTGTAAGATCCAGTTCATGTGCAGGTATTCAAGCCCTTGGAGCGTCTGCAACACGTAAGACTTGATATGCCCCGCGGTCAGTACAATCGTGGTGTCTTTGATAATAGCTTCCAGATCGGTTACCATAAAGTCGAACACAAGCGACACGTTGGACCGGTGGCCGAACACGTCGTACAGTCCAATTATGTTCGGGTGCGACAACTCCTGCAGCAGCTTGATCTCGCGTAGCGCCGTCCGATTGATGCCGTCCTTGGCTTCTGCTCGTGTTCCAAGTTTGATCTTTTTCACGGCGACTATCTCATCCTTTACAACGTCCCGGGCCTTGTACACAGTGGCGAACTGTCCTTCTCCGAGGAACTCGATCTTCTCGTACCTCTTGGTCCTGTCGTCAGACATGGCTCAAGGCGCAAGACGCAGGAGACTCTACCCCGCACAGAAGAACGTAAAATCTTAATCCTCACTCTTATAACATGGCCGGCGCTTGAAATGAACAGCAGCGTACAGCAGCTGCGAGCCGGCAAAAGCACTACCGGCTGACACCACGCGTGCCTCAAACCGTCAAAACATGCATCACGCTTTGGCTTCCAGATTGTCCTCTATCGGCTACTGTCTCCTACACGTCCGGGCGTTACTGTACAAACAGTTGTTATGTGGCACATTTGACATCCCAAAAACTAAATATATATATATATATATATTGAGTGCTATCAGATTTTATAATTGTAGATAACTTTTATTTTTACACGCACATGTACAAACAATTTACCGTACCATGCAGCCACCATCTGTCAACACTGAAAAGCGAAAGTAACGCGAGTGATTTGTGGAAGCCACCGGGCCAGCGGTGCTTGAAGCTGTAGAGCAGTGATGTTTGTTTGCGTTTCAGTGCCTCTCCTTTGACCTAGCCCCTGCCTTTTCTTGTTCTCCACAAAACCATCACTTGCTCTTGTGCAACATTCTGTTGTCATTCCTGCAATGGCCTCGGTTGAAGAGGCTGCCGTTGACATGCCGGCGGGGATGCCGATGAAGGAGTTGGAAAGCGCCGCTCCTTTCGATATCTGCACAGCTGCAAACTTCGGCTGCGTATCACTTGTGCGAGAGCTTTTGAGCGTGGGGCAAGTATTTATTATGTTGCCATGGCGCCGTGACTTATTTGTCGTCGACGCGTTAAGTAGCGTGGCGCCATGCGCTTTGACTGACGTGCAGCCACACCTCGGACCAACCAGAAACGTTTGTTGTCGTTCTCGCGCGGACCCGAATGACAGATTTCGGTGGTTGAACGTTGGCACAGGGCGAGATTGTCGTACAGGTAGAACGTTAGGTTCTGTCAGTAATGGCTTCTAAAGCTAGCGTATCGTTATCCTATTGTATGCATCCACTGTTTACGAGCGTTTATCCCCTGCCATCCGTTCGTAACGGTCGCGCATGAGCAGCGGCTGAACTGGGAGTGAGACGCAGTTAGCGGCCCAAATGAGGAATCCAAAAACGAACGTTTAGTGGTTGCGGTTTGGTCTGTAGAGGGTTAGCGCCATGCGCCGATTCTCTTGTAATACCCACGTGCACTTTAGTCGCGGGAAGAGTGACTTTTGTTGAACACTGTTTTATTGACAGACGTTGCATTGTGTGGCCATGAAAACCACCTATGTAATTGTACGCAATTCATTTTTCCCACTTGAATGCGCAGCTAACGTATGAAAAAGTGGTGAGGTTCTGTTATCAAATACCGTGCCTCCTTATGTTTGTGTAGAGCACAAAATTTATGCAGTGGTAGTTAGATTTTAATGTTAATGTAAC
The DNA here is from genome assembly GCF_052857255.1 of Amblyomma americanum. Classification (NCBI taxonomy): domain Eukaryota; kingdom Metazoa; phylum Arthropoda; class Arachnida; order Ixodida; family Ixodidae; genus Amblyomma; species Amblyomma americanum. Next base: position 81,611,819 of record NC_135502.1, read on the forward strand.
TTTCCAGTAATAACCGATATTCTCAGTGGTGCTCGTAATGTTCGCACGTCACAGTTATGGAAATTATAATTGTCTTTTTCGGATGATTACATTGGGTAGGTCAATGATGACATATATATTTACTGCAGCATGCACTTAAATATCATGCTGCTACAGTTATGGTAACATGCAGCATACATTTTGCTGCAAACAGCGTACCACACATGTGGAATGGGTGTCTTCACATTTTTCACATGCACTCTTTGGGATTACTGTCACGAGAGTTCCTTCTCACAGGCAGCATGCTTTATGCAACCATGTTTGTATTTGGCCTTCATGGGAACTTAGCTGCCATGGCCATAAACCAGACTTTCTTCTTAACATACAGAACTGCTTGTGTGTGGCATAGCTGTGTTCACAGGTGTGTTCAGATTCAGCAGCATAGATTATCTGGATGCAGAAATCAGAGGGCAACCAAAGAGACTGCTAAACTAACTCCAGGAGTATGACTAAATATGAAAGCTTGCCTTATTGGTGCTTATTAAATAGCTCTGACGTGATTACTATTGGGAAAACATGAAGGTCAAAGAAAAGGTTTTCACAGGACACAGTACTAGATGTCAGCTGAACTGTATTGGACACGGTAAAGTGGTACGCTCTGATTCATAATGGTTTTAGGATTGGTTGCTGTGCTGAGTAAGAAAAGAAGTGAGAAAAAAAATGCTTTAAGGAATGCTTTTCTGGCTTGTTGAGGTGTGCCACATTCCTATGACCAATAAATTTCAGTTGTTGACTAGCTTTGTTTCCTCTAAGAACCGTTTTCTTAAACTTTTTGCACTTTTGGAGCTAAGTCTGGAAGTCAGCAATTAGCATGTAGGGAGCTGCCGGAAGGTGATGGAAATTTTCAGAATAAGAACATATTTCTTTCCAACAAAAAGATTACCAAAAATCTTGCATAGCAGTTGTGATGCTACCTTGGACCAGGACAAATGATTCTTCAGTTACGAAGCTTCTGTGAAAAATGTATAGCTTTCCTTGTGAATTTTCGCTGTGCTTGTTGGGATGGTAATGAGTACCTTATTACAAGTTTACTCCACTTTTGGGGATTCCCCTAAACGTTGAACCAAGCTCATGTCGTGCGGCAGTATTAATGATTGTTAAGTGGCTTCGTAGTTTTGTCTGTTTGGAATAATTTAACCTAGTGAAAAGGAAACACTGGACGCTTCAGCATGAGCTGTTTGTCATGGAAGCTGTTAGCAGCAGTTTACTTAATGCTTCGCACTATTAACAGCTTTAGGAATTAAGAAGGAACCTTGACAAACTTAAGGTGCAGTCTCATACGTCCGTAAATGGTCACCAGTGCTACTGTTTATAGTAACAGAGAAATGAGTAAACTATCAGAAATGAAGCGTCTCCCATGCATCTTGTCTAGACCAAGTTCTTGTAGCAGTCTGATATATGCATGAAGATGTTGCCTAAAATTTGACCACTTTAGCAGAGCAGAAACAAAGAGAGCTTGCAAGATCACGGTAATAACAAATTGATGTTTTCGAAATGCATGTCGACCTTGGAAGGAAGCTGAGGTTTTCTGTATCTAGGTTTTGTTCCTTTTAAAAATGGGTTCTGTGGCTCTTTCTGGCTGTATTGGCGCTCCTCTGTCAGCAAACACTGCGTTTATAACTGAGAAAATTGTATGTAAGGAGAAAACTTTTTTTATCCGCCACTCGATTTAAACTAGTGACGTCAGGACAGAAATAAACTCTGTGATCACCACAGGGAATTGAATGACGATTTAGCCTGGCCATGGAGATCTGCATACAAAATGTAACAACGTCACTGCTATGAAAACAAGCTGTTGGTGGCATTAGCTATACTTTGTTTCTTGACCTTTCGTGGTTTTTAAAAGCTCCATTTTCAGTGAAAGTAGTGTCTTTTTGTAATGACAATGTGATACTCCTTCAGTACATGCCAACTTCAATTTGTCCTCAATATCTCTTTATCAAAGGGCAAGAGTTGTATGAAATTATTGCAGCCCAGCCAGCTGCACACTGATAATCATTCAAAAATGACTCTCAGTCATTAACCAGAAGGGAAGTCTTGTGTATGTCACTTGTAATGAACTGTAAAAAAGGAATTTGCCTGTAGCAGCACGTGTCTCAATTGGGTCAAAGAATGGCATCTCCACAAAACAAATCATGTGTGTAGAATGCGTGCATCATCAGAACGTGTGACCATTTTTCAGTCTAGGCATCTGTTTCTCAATGCAGATGTCGAGTACACGTTAGCCTTTTTGCATTTAGCATGTAACCGCAGGTGCAAGTAAGTCAATGATGAACTAGTAATGCAGTTTTGTAGAACAGAAAGTAGCATTAGACACATATGTTAGTGAAGCAATTACCACGAAATAATTTGGCTTGTGAAAAGGGCACGTAGCACCTTTGTTCTCTAAATGGACTATGCCTCACCCCAGAGGAAAAACTCTTGAGCCATTTTTTCCTGTGAAGTAGATGTGTCAAGAATAGAGCTTTTTTTCAGGTAATGCACCCATAATCAAACATACACATCATGGGTGCCTATTGATGCGATGTGCGGGAATGTGATCTTTCCTTTTGTATGATGAACTTTTGCAGAAATAAAATTCAGTATTTTTGCAGTACAAGAAAATAAAGCTGCAGTGTCTGATGTGAGGATTTCTTTATTTTACAGCAATACAATAAATGTATGAGAAACATTTCTTGTGGGGTAAACTTCTCTGTTCTCTTAGTACCCCCCAAAAAATGTTACAATAGTGGCCTTAAGCTGTAAAAAACATGCGTGCTGACAAGTAGGTGTTCTGGAGAGTATGCCATTTCTACCCATTTCTACCCAGGCGGGCCTATAAGTAGGTGCAGTACATGTGTAAAAAGGGGGGGGTCCAGTGACGCAGTAGTTTTTACTTCCAGTTCTTTATTTCAAGAATGAGTGAAAAGTTTGAGAGTTCTTATTACTGCTGCATTTCAGTGCACTAGCCCTGCTGCGGTTGTACAGGGAGCAGAGTAATGAGAGCCTTCAACAGCTGTATTGGCTACACAAACAATGGTGACGATATGGTTGAGGAGGTAGTGTTTCACAAGGGAATTTTTGTGTGAAACTTCTTGTACTAAAAAATGCTGCACAAAGAGGGCTCATTTGCAATGGCAGTAGTGGCCACCATTTTGTAGCATGAGGCCAGATAGTCCTGGTATTTCCAGTATATATATTGAAGAATTTTCCTTAGTTCTGTATACATTGCTTGTTATCTGCGCTACCTGACAGTAAAATTATGGTTCCATTCCTGGGCTGATGTTTTCCTACCATGGTTTCGAAGCACTTACTTTGTTTCGTTCTGGAAGAACAGAATCAAAAGGGGAAAATTCAGTTGCTCTAGGGTTCACAAACCAGCAATGTGGCTGATATATTGATCTCCGTAAGTATAGTAAACAACGAGAAGAAAAGCTACAAATTCATGTAATACTGCATTCAAGAAGATACATTTCTTTTTGATTTTGACGGATGGACATGGTTTGTGGACTCTTATGCAGGAGGAATGGTGCTAGCCGGCCAGTGGATGTGAATGCGCAGAATCGTGGTGGCTGGACCCCTCTCATGTATGCCGCGAGCTCAGGCAGGCGGGAGACAGTGCAGCTGTTGCTTGAACACGGGGCCAACGTAAACCAGCGCAATGGTCGAGGGCGCACACCTGCCATCCTTGCCGCCATGTATGGCCACCACCACTGCATTGCCTTGCTGTATGAGGTGGGCAACCTGAGCTGCGCAGCTTCTTGCTAAACTGCTTCCTTCGTGAGCCTGCAGAAAGCAAGGAATGAAGTGGCAACCTTAAGAGAGATAGGGAGAAAAGACATTTAAAGGCCAGCAAACTTAACCTGTTCAAACGCCCCGTATATTGTTTTGATTAAAAACAAACATTTGTCTGCCTAAGTAGTATATCCAGGCCTCAAGAAACCCTATTTTTTAGTTGTTTACCGCCAAACCCCAATGGTTATTACTCTGCAGGCTTGTACAAAACTTGCACTGAGTGTTAAAACGATTTAATATTGTAACACTGATATACCAAGATTTTGTCAGGTAACCACCCAGAAGGTCGTGGACCTGCTCTTTGTTTTGAAGGTGAACCTTGCTTGAAAGTCAGAAAACTACTGACATGCATCATCATGACATTAAGCAGTGGGAGGTGTCCTGAGGTGCAGCCCATGGAAATTAGCCTCCAGAGATTTTCCTGCCAGATTTCACTCAAACTGGTCGAATGCCAAGCATGAAAAATCCAGCATGCGCCACAAAAACACTCTCTGCCACTTCTTTTTCTCTTCTCCTGTGTTCATTTCCTAGCGCACACGAGCCACTCCAAAAGCTATGCTGCCGAGCTCACTGTTTTTAGGAATATTGTCTGCAGCGTTCACTGGTGGGCATGAAAAAAGCACTTTGTGCTATGAAGGATGCTTTGCCTGACGTAAACACTTCACTGCTAGGTGTAGTGAACTGTCAATAAAAAGATGAGTTCACTATGTACACAGTTGTGTACGTGGTGCCTCGAAGGATTAAAAACCAGGCCAGATGTCACTATTTTAATTGGTTTATAATGTTTGCTCTTTTGCTTTGGTTGATGCCTGCTGTTTCGGTAGCTTTGACACTAAACGCATGCACCTCTTGAACATGTTTTTCAAAAACCAAATAATGCTCACTTACATGACATGTCACGGAGTGTTCATTTTTGAAGGAGGATATCTGTTCATCTGAAATCCTCGTAAAATATCAAAGCCTTCGTAATGAAGTCCGGTGCAAAACCGTTGTCTGGCGTGGCCTCACGAGCACTCCAGTTTTATCCGTGGCATTCCTTGCTTTCTCACCGAACTGAGCTTTAAAAGGCTTTAGATTCCTTCCAAACTTCTAGATAACCATATTGTTCTATTTTGAATGCCCTTTGGTCTGTCATGTGAATTGCCAATCTTTCTATTACAGTGAGAACGATTTGGTACAGATTGCTTGATCACAGTCGTGTGCATATGCCAAATTTAGTTCCTTCATACTTGTAGCAAAATAAGTATAGTAGGTCATTCTTTGGTAATGTATGCCTGCACTGCTTTGCTTTAATTTCCAGGTTTGTGTGTTGTGGCATCAGTGCACACTCTTTAAAACTAGCCAATCACATGGCCTTTAAAATCACAAATTAATATCTGTTAAAGCTGGTAGCTGTATTTATGTATGAAATGCAGAATGTGACGTATGTATGGTGCTTATATTATGATGCCTTGGCTTCAAGATTTAATGTCATCACATTGAGAACGGGATGTTCCTTTAGTGACACAATAGTAAAATGTAATTACAAGTCTCCTTTCGATGCATCCTTAGTGCTGTCCGAAATGTCATTTATTGTGAGCAGTGGTAAACGATTTTTGACATTTTTAAATGCAGTCAGAAACTTTGATACATGGATATGTATTAGAAGAGCATGGCTAGGGCGCTTATCTTCGGCAATCCCACATTTGACTTCCAAGACTGCTTTAAACTTTGCTCAGTATCAGGTCCTTCTGAGTGATGTGGAGTTCACAATGGAGTTGTAGGAATATTTGGCTGATGTCACTTATCGCCTGCTTTCCCGAGTGGCTGTTTGTGAAATGATTAAATCACGCACTAAAAATGTCAAAAAGAAGCTTGAAAGATACCTGTCACAAGTTTTTGCTTCTAGGCGAAACACACATACTAGGCCTTATCATGAGCTTAACCTGGTGGGAGGATTATTTCAAAAAAGTGAATTGTAGACAGCTGCATTATAAATACAACTAAGATAGGTGATGTAGTCCCTGTGTGCTTACAATGTGTGGTGTTGTTGCAAACGACCTACTTCTCTTGTTCTTCTTTGTTATAAACCTTGTGCACCTCGTTCAGAGAGCAACTAGTCATCGTGTATCTAACGAACGACTTCCTTCAAGGGATTCTTTGCATCCCTCCATGGCATGCAGTATGAGCCAAGATGCTTTGAACACTCCCAAGGACTTGGTCAGAATTTTTTTTTGCACCTTTTTAAGCTTTCATTACGAGCTGTGGCTTTTCTCACTTCACACAGCAAGAAGCCACATGTGTACTTTGTTCCGTTGTAATTGATAATTCTTCATTGCCGTGCTTATGCTACCCTCATTTCTTTTGCTATCTTACTTCACCACCCATCTCACTGCCTTCCCTCGACCACCAAGTATGGGGCTGACCTCGAAGCAAGGGACAGTGAAGACCGCACAGCCCTCTTCCATGCTGCTCTTTTTGGCCACACTGAGGTGGTGCAGGTTCTCGTTGACTTGGGCGTCAACATCAACTGCGTGTAAGTGGAACGTTTTCCAGGCTCCATGCACTGTGAAGGAATATTTCGCATAATTGGTTCATCCCCTTGAGTGAGGGCAAGAGGATTAACCTTCTGCCTCTGCTAGCGTGAGAAACTTTTGTAACATGGTGAAACAGAAAACAGCTTCAATATATTTATAATTTACTGTTTGAGAACATTTCTTGGAGAGTTTGAGCATTCATGGTCTGCTGTTTTCAGGAGTGTGTAACGACATGGGTTGCGTGACCAAGATAGGCTCAGAGGCAGCAGTATAAATTGGAAAACCTCGTGAATTTCTAGAAATTCATAATATTGCTAAAAGCTACTTGAGGATTAGTGCTAATTGAGTGGTCTGCTATCTCGATACTCAGTGCATTAGAACTTGGGCTTTAGAGAAATGTAGCCTTAGCAGTCCAGATACAAGCATACTAGTGGTGTGGCAAAGTTCCTTTCTGCTGCTATGAGTAACTCTGTGCTGCCCGCCTCAGTGGATATTGCTTGTGTACAGACATTTTCAGCGAAGTGAAATAGTGTTTTTGTTTGCAGCCACGAGAAACAAGCGTACTTTATTTGGGAAGTACAGTCAAGACCACTTATAGTAAGAACTTGCTTAATGTGCACGAAGGCAACTTGACCATCACTAACTGCATGAGGGTGGACATCCCATTGCACTGTTATTGGTTTAAAGATTGGAAAAAATTAATCAAATTATTCGGAAATGAATTGTTACGTTTTATTTTCATGCTTTATTTTCATGCATGTAACCTTATGTGTGGTTATTATTATATCATTATGCTTATTATCATGAGTTCCCAAATTTCTGTTTGTTGCTAGCCTTAGGAAAAGCTTTGTGACATTGGTTGGGCATCTTCATATATTTAGGGCACAATGTTCTCTTTTGAATCAATGCTATTAGTACTTACTGCATGATTAAAATTATTTTTGTGTGTGGCAGTCCTTCCCCTTGAATGTGATGTAGTCAGCTGGCGTAGAAAAATAATGAAAGCTAGTATCACATGCCTGAAATATAGATTACAAGAAGTGTTTTTTTTTTAATTCCAGGGAGCAGTTCAGTGGACACAGCCCGAAGAGCATAGCAGCAGAGAACCACCATGACAGTTTAGTGGAGATACTCTTGAATGCTGTGAGTTTTTGCTGTCGGGGAGAGTTCTATTCTACCACCCAGGATGCCTAGAACAATACTAGTACTCTATGGTGAAGTGCAGTGTAGCCATGGTTATATTACTCAGCACAGTGCTTTGACAAATTTGGGAGTTCTCATCTCAGTCTTGAAACTTGGGTGCCTACGATCTATTGGCTCTTTAGGAACAGGTTTAAAGTGCTGATGACTGTTTCAGCCCTGATCTTTCTTGGTAGTACGCTAAAACCTAGTTGATACATTTTTAAAAAACTCGGAAAAAAAAATTGGCCTCTGATTTACCTGGTTACGCTAAATGCGAATTAGGTGAGTTAGCACGTTTGTCCTTCTCTAGGGGCAGTTCGGTTAGATTGATGTGGAGAAAATGTGATAGCATTCATTTCAGCACCTACTGCCACATACCATTGCTTTTCTTCAGCAATTTCAGATGCATTGTCTCCGTCTTGCATTCTCTAATCCGTTCATAGCTGGGATCGGCAGATAGTCGTTGACGTTCTCTTCTGATATGTTCTTCTTCTGCTCTTCGAGCATGACAGGCTACATCTTAGTTTCTGGTAAATGGTCCAGCCTCTATTTTCATATTCCTGATAGTTAAAGCATCAGCGTTTCATGCATGCACAAGCTCCGATGCACCAAGGTACTGCAGAGAAGCCACCGTGGCATGCAACTGCCACTGCATTATAGCTATTCATGTCGTACGCCCCTAGGTTTGGCCCTGTCGTGTGTTTGCCCATGCACATTTGGTCGTTAAGCGTATTACATGACCAAAATTTGACAGTTTTTGAATGAGGTAGCTAGGAAATTGTGTAATCCTGGAACATGTTAGCCACAAGAAAAATATAGCTCTATGGGTAATTTTTATTGCTGCAATTTTGAGCCTACGAACCGGTAAATTGTATCGACCGGGTGCGTATCAACGAGGTTTTACTGTATTTCCTGGCGTGTTTGATATTTGTGCTTTAGTAGGAGTATACCACACTTCAGAGGGTGGAACAAGGTGTTAAGAGGTTGTTCATGGTTAGGAATCAGGCATGCACCAGTCACGTGCTTGACATGTGCATGCATACAGAGGAGCTCAGGATATGGTCTGGCTATGGTCATTGTAATTCGTTACGACAAGAGCAAATTAGTAGTATTACAGAGCTACACAGTTGTTATTCTGTCTTTTTGAAATTAAAAAAATGCCAATTCAGTGCATGTAACTGAATTTTCATAAATTGCATTTTTTCAAAACTGCAACCTGCTGTGTAGCCAGAAGAAGAATAAGGCATAGTATTGTTTGAAACATACAAATGTCTGTGTCTTTAAGGCCTATTCTTACATTTTTGGACATAAATGTTGTCTTTCTTTTTCTGGGCTTCAAGCAATTTCTTCTTTTGAGATGCTCTATGTGTTATATGGCTGCAGCCTTAATTCCTTTAGTGTAGGCTGCTGTTATGTGCCCATAGCTTAGTTAGTAGCATGCTGGTCTCGAAATAAAGAAATCAACAACGCAGTTGCTGGCTTGACCAGTGGGTCATGGTTTGTCCTTCTTTATTACTTGATCAAGAGTGATGCACTGGGGTGTCTTATGTGAGATTTTGTTGTAAGCTTCACGTTCTGCTAGACTTCTATGACTTCATTCATAACCTTTCATAATTCATTCATGCTAGACTTCAGTCATAATCATGAATGATGGTGCATGCTTGTCTGACACTTTGCAAGAAGTGCAGTATGTTCGAGGTTAGCGGTTGAAACTGCAAGGTTATACAAGAACTTGGCTGGAACCTTACCTCTACCAATAGTTATTCCGTGGTCAAAGTGGCATGAGACTTGTCCATACACAGAGGAGTCACTACATGGACATCAACAGATTTGTTGTCATACTTAACCTAGAATATTAATGTTGACTTAGGGGTGATTAATTAGGTACTGCATTGTACCGATGAGGGGGCTTAGGTTGGCTCTGTGTCGCTTTGGAATTGTGTTTCTGTAATTTAAAACTGTACTTCCATATTTCACTTTGTCATATCAATAGTTATGGTGTGGCTGGTGTCTGGTTCAATGCTGTAGTGTCACATACATATCCAGTGGTTTAAAGCCTACCATTCTGTACCTCAAGGGGCCGCAGCAAACACATATCTTCTAGTGCCTTCTTCTTATAGGACCTCATCTAGTCATCATCAAGCCCTAGTAGGGTTACTAGTGAGGAAATAGTTACTAGTCTCACCAGTATTACCAGCAGAGTCCCTCCTTCTTTGCATGCTGTGGTTCTGTGTCGACAAATCTCACTGCATAGGATACCAGAGCTACACTTTGAGCAAGTTGTCGCAGGCTTTTTGCTTCAAACTCTGATGTGCTGCTTCAGTCTTCAGTGGAAGCTTGTATAAGCACTTTGCTTTCCTCACTATGTGCAACTGCGCATCATGCTCGCCAAAGCCTGTTAGGTGAGGGCCATCATTCACCTCATTTTATAGGGACTTCTGGCTTGTCGGATAGGTCCACATTGCAGGCGTAAAGCAGTTAAATTCTAGCAGTAATATTTCATTCCGACTACATTCCGGCGGTGTGCAATGATATCATGCTGTACAATGGAAATTTGAGCGTTCTGAGTGGCTGCAGAGATCAGTAAAGGTTCAGAGTGTTATGTGGATCCCTCAGGTTGAATAGATTTCGGACATATGACAATGGAGAGCAGTGCATCTGACATTCACCTGAGTGCACATATACACTTAAGAAGAAAAGTTCTAGTAAAGCTGCTGAAAGGAATATAGACACCTAATTTTTAGGGGCGTCTTTTCCTCTTTGTAATGTTGTGTAAGATATTAATATACATAGCTTACCACATGAAATTCACCTTTGACTGCGAAATAAGTTATAATCGAATTTCTCTGTCAAGCTGTTTCTGTTTCAACAGCTGAACAATGGCTGTGATGTCAAAGCTGCATATAGGTCACGCGAGGCATGAAAAAACTGATATAATCACTGCTTCGCCAGTTTAATTCACTACAACGCTAAAGTCAGCCTGCCTCAAGAGCAGGAATGACAGCGAAGGAAGAAGCAGCAATTATGTTAGTTTTTTTCATGCCTCACACGACCTATATGGAACTTTGACGTCACAGAGCTGTTGAACCCGAAATCAAAACTGCATGGGAAAAAAAAGTTGATTATAAGTTTTTTAAGGTCTTGGCCGAATACCATGTAGTGATTCATCTAATAATGTCTTATGCATCACTGCAAAAAAGAAAACATGCCACCAAAGTTAGGTGTCTGCACTGCTTTGATTCATTCATAGCTCAAGGAAAGCTCATTCTTGTAGGAGGGATTTTGAGCAAGTCTTGTAACTTTCCTTTTCTTTTTTTGAAGCTATATTGCTCTTCTGAAGTCAGTGCTAATTGGTGATGGGAAAGATCACAAGTGTTGAGGCTAGAAGTTATGTGCTTACTATACCCTTTTTAACCTTAAAAGCTGTAAATAATAAAGTGTGTCACAACTGGTAGCTATAGATCTTCATTGCAAGGTTGTCTCATGTAATGAAAGTCATTTGGAAGTCAGTGCTTGTGTATCAACTTTTCTCTGTACTCATTAAGGTAATTGGCATTCCTTATCTTTGCCGCTTATTCCCCAGGGTTCAAGGTTCGCGCAGATCACAACAAATGGGAATACATTGCACCCTGTATGCCAGACCAACATCCCGAAAACGTCACCCTGTGGTAAGAGATGCCAAGGAGCCATTTTCTTTGCATTTTGATCAAGACTGTTGTAATATAAAGCATCTCATAAGACTTTGTTTCATTTTACCACTGCTGATATCTTTCTTTGCGTTGCATGTACTGTTGTTCATCTGAGGGACCATTATTATCATAAGCTCTTATATGGTTTGCTGAAGCTGCCTGAGAACATTATGAAAAGTTTTTGGAAGTGCTGAGATTTTTGTCCCAATGCATCAGATACTGCCCAAGGAAGGCAGAGACTGCTGGCTTTATTTCAACATATCTCTTACTGTGCCACTGACTAGGAGCTACAGGGTGTACGAAGTGTTTGATAACACTATTCCCTATTACCATAGGCACCAGCAGTCTTACCACATCTATCTAGGCATGCAGCTTCTTGTGTACCGACACATCATTATTCATACTACTCCCCCGCAGGGGGGTGCCTGCAGCTTGCAGGCGTCGCGACGGTGATTGGCGACACCGCGGGTTCCCGAGCATCCGCAGGGACATCCCCGCAAGGGGATGATGGTGAACTGTGCATCACCACGGACCCGAGCACCCGCGCCTCGCCGTGCGTGGCATCGCCGTGTCCGGGGAAAAGGGGATCCTGGTGGTTGAGCCGATGCCGAGCGTTTGGACCCTTAAGGCCCCTTGGCGGAGGCAACACATCACTTTGGCCCCAGCTTCCTGCAGACGGCACCTCCGGCCTGACCCGACCAGGGGGAATCGGCAGTCGCCTTTTCCTATCTTCCTCTCCATCTTTCACTTTCCTATCTCTGTCTCACAACTCTCCTATATCCTACTCACTTCTTGGTTTTTCCTGTTTTCCTGGCGGCGAGGGTTAACCTTGTGTGACCAACTACCCTGAGTTGAGTCATATTTGGTTATAGTTAAGGTGTACAGCTGGCGTGGGCAGGACTTGCTTTCAAGTTCCTGTCCCGTCCCCTTGTTGGACTCCGTGGTGGGTGGCTGGCACCATGACCGAAAAACTAAATTTTTTCATGGCTCCACCCTTATCCAAACCTGATCGCTCTCTAAAAAGAGGGCGGAACGAAGCAGCTGATTTTTTCTCAAAAAAGAGACAAACATTTTCAAAGTTCCACGTAATCCACAGTGAAAGTGACGGAATACAGGCAAGAATAATATCCCCATTCCTTGTGTCAAAATGCTTAACCGATACCTTGGGCCCTGGCTACAAGGTCTCAAAAATGTCCAGCGGCGACTTACTTCTTGAGCTGCGCGACAGCATTCAGTGTTCAAAACTCTCCAACATTGCGTCTATAGGGGACATCTCTGTCTCAGTAACCCCCCACCGATCTCTAAACACAGTCCGAGGTGTAATCTCGGAATCAGACTTTATCCATATCACAGAAGCTGAAATGCTTGAAGGGCTTACCGACCAGAATGTAATCGACGTTCACCGAATCAAGATCCGCAGAGATAACAAAGAAATAGATACCAAACACATGGTCCTCACATTTAATACTAGTACCTTGCCCGAAACAATCGAAGTTGGATACTTGAAAGTCAACGTCAGACATTATATACCCAATCCCCGCCGATGTTTCAACTGTCAAAAGTTTGGCCACGGCTCACAAAGTTGCCGCGGCCGCAAAACCTGCGCGAAATGCGCTTCGAAAGACCAGCATTCTGAGGAATGTGACGCAGCACTGCGCTGCGCAAACTGCGAAGGAGACCATGCAGCGTACTCCAGGGCATGTCCGTCCTGGAAAAAAGAAAAGGAAATAATTACCATAAAGACAAAAGAAAACATTTCATTCAAAGAAGCAAGGAGGCGTTTTGCGCTTACGAACACATTCTCTTTCACAGCAAAACCCAACTTCGCTGATGTGGTGCGCGGGGGCGTAGCACCACACAGCTCTACGGCACCTGCTGAGGCTGCTTTCACAGAGCCAGTGGCAGGGCCATCCACACCCCGGGCAGGGACAGCGAAGGCTGCTTTGCCACCCTCAAAGCAGGGAGCGCCGGTCCATGGGTCGGCATCCCGCAGGAGCTCCCCCCGTCGGGAGAGGCCTGAAACTAACACAACCGCAGGCCCTCCGCGGTTCTCCAGCACCTCGGTTGAGGTGATGGATACAGCACCCACTCCGCCTCCACTACAGAGGCGGAACAGCTCTCTTGAGCGGAAAAAAGACAGGCCCCTCATAACGGGCCCACCACATAAGTAAATCTCCTTTTATTTTCACTCAAAAACACAAGCATGGCTTTTTTAATTCAATGGAATTGCAGAGGACTTATGCGGAATTATAGTGACATAACACATATTTTAGGGTCAATGTTACCCATAGTTTTATGTCTTCAGGAGACCAATCTTGGTCCACAACATGTACATATCCTGAAACATTATCAAACTTTTAGACGCGATCGCGAGCAGGCAAATCGACTTTCAGGAGGCGTCGCAATTGTCGTCCAAAGCGGCGTCCCTGCTCGAGAAATCAAGCTCAATACAAAACTTGAGGCGGTTGCAGTCAGCATCGTCAGCTATAAAACACTAACAATCTGTTCCGTATACATTCCTCCACATTTTACACTAACAGTCCATGATCTAGAAGAATTGATAGATGAACTTCCAGAGCCATATCTGGTAGTTGGGGATTTTAACGCTCACTCCCCTTTTTGGGGAAGCGAGCGCTGCGACTCTAGGGGGCAAACAATCGAAGATTTTATCCTCTCAAATAACATCTGTCTTTTAAATACAGGAAAAGCAACTTATTGTTGCCCAAGCTCGGCAAAAATGAGCTTTCTCGATTTAGCTTTCGCATCACCATCGCTTTTTAACGATTTTAAATGGGATGTTTTAAATGACCCCCTGGGAAGTGATCACTTACCTATTATCATCAGCCTCTCATCGTCTACAGCAGTCATCCCCACAAGACCACGGCGCTGGAAACTTCACCTCGCCGACTGGTCACTTTTTACAGCAAGTGCCACACTAGAAAAAGAATTTTGTGAAGATCTCAGCATAGACGAAATTAATGGAAAATTTACTACATGCATAATATCGGCCGCTACACTAGCCATACCACGAACAACAGGACTCGTACACAAAAAACATAAAATATGGTGGACACAAGAATGCACATTGGCAAAAAAACAACAAAATAAAGCTTGGGGCTCTCTGCGTCGGTATCCCACAGCGGAGAACTTGATTGCCTTTAAGAGGGCCAAGGCCAGAGCGCGATTCGTTCGGAGAAATGCCGAGAAATCCTCGTGGCAGAAATATGTGTCCTCTATAAACAGCTCAATAACCTCAAAAAAAATGTGGGAAAAAGTTCGAAGATTCAGTAGTGACCATACCCCTTTCACACTTCCTCTGTTGACTACACCCGGGACACAAACATCATTAGAAGAACAGGCCAACATACTAGGTGAGCATTTTGCTGAAGTTTCCAGTTCGTCCAATTACACAAACACGTTCCAGAAGTACAAAGCAATAGCAGAAAAACAAAAACTTTCATTTGCAGCAGGTATGCACGAGGACTACAATCAACCCATCACACTCCAGGAATTGATCAGGGCATTATCTTGTGGTAAAAAGACAGCAACAGGCCCAGATAATGTGCATTACACTATGCTCGCCCATCTCTCTGAGGCTGCCGTGCAGGCATTGTTGAACTTCTTTAACAAAATATGGACAACTGGGAATATACCTGAGGAGTGGAAGAAAGCAATAATAGTACCTTTTCTGAAACCCGGAAAACAACCAACAAGTCCTAACAATTACAGACCGATAGCCCTCACCAGCTGCATCGCTAAATCTTTCGAAAGCATAGTAAACATTAGACTGACCTTCACACTTGAATCTCGTCGACTCCTAGATTTACATCAATGTGGATTTAAGAAAGCATGCTCGACCACTGATCACCTTGTCCGCCTAGAAAACACCATCCGAGAGGCGTTCATCCACAAACGGCACTGTATCGGTGTCTTCTTCGATTTGGAGAAGGCATATGATACCACGTGGAAGTTCGGCATCCTCCATGACCTAGCAGATCTAGGGATCCGCGGCAGGATGCTGAACTGCTTGAACGACTTCCTGACTAACCGCACATTCAGAGTCCGTCTGGGAGCAACTCTATCAATGACATTCGCCCAAGAGAATGGCGTACCCCAGGGATGCATTTTAAGTACGACACTCTTTATAGTAAAAATGAATTCCTTGGCCAAAGTAATACCTAAGTCCGTAATGTATTCAGTTTATGTAGATGACATACAGATAGCATACACTTCTTCCAACATACTGTCCTGCGAGAGACAAATACAAATCACACTAAATAAACTGGCTGCTTGGGCAGAGAAAAATGGATTCAAGTTCTCCCCTCAAAAAACAGTAGCTGTTTTATTCTCATTACGACGAGGCCTACAGGTCGATCCCAATCTGTGCTTGAATCAAACCACACTGCCAGTCAAACAGGAACATAAATTTTTAGGCGTCACTTTTGACAAGAAACTTACATTTCTGTCACACATTAACAACCTGAAAAAGAAAGCATCCCAAGCTCTCAATGCATTAAAGGTACTCTCGCGAAAACGGTGGGGGTCCGATAGAGCATGCCTATTGCAAATATATCGCTCTTTGGTGCGCTCCAAGCTGGACTACGGGTGTGTGGTATATGGTTCGGCAAGAGCATCCTACTTGAAACGACTGGACCCTGTTCATAATCTTGGTTTGCGCCTATCAACTGGAACTTATAGAACATCCCCGGTAAAGAGTCTTTACGTTGAAGCTAATGAGCCCACACTAGAGGATAGAAGAGTCACACTAACATGCACGTACATCCTAAAAACCCGTTCTCTCCCTAAATATCTCTGCTATCCCATTGTTACCAAGTGCCCATCTAGGAGATTATTCAATAATAAACCACATTTTATCAGGCCACTAATAATGCGCTTTGAAGATAAATGTGAAGACTTAGCAGTGCTGGACGCCCTACCTAATATTGCACAAAGACATGAATATCTACCACCATGGTACAGCCTTCCTTCAGTGTGTGACTTCACATTGACACACGTAAACAAAGAGAAAATACCACACGAGCACATACTGCAAGAGTTCTTTGCACTACAAGAAAAATATGACACACCGAATTTTACACTGATGGCTCAAAAACAGAAAGTCATGTCGGAAGTGCAGTAATTCAAGGAACAAATGAAAAAATGATACGATTGCCACAGTATGCATCGGTATTTACTGCGGAGTGTTATGCCATCTTTGTAGCTGTAGAACAAATAGTAAAACAAAACATAAAAAATAGCATCATTTACACCGATTCACTCAGTATGCTAAAAGCGCTGCATTCTACAAACGCTGCTGAACCCATAATAGGAAAAATCATACATAACATAGTTAAAATTACAAAGCAAAAACATAACATTATATTCTGCTGGGTCCCTAGCCATGTTGGAATTTTAGGTAATGAGAGAGCAGATGCTTGCGCAGCACAAGCTAGAATTGGCCATATAAAACAAGTTAACATACCACAGAGGGATTTTTCTAAATTACTGCACAGTAAACTCAGGAATAAGTGGCAGATTGCATGGGACGAACAAACAAACAACAAACTACATTCTATAAAACCTGTTTTGGGAGAATGGAGATCATGTACACATCAGGAGCGTTTCATAGAAGTTATTTTGTGTCGACTACGCATTGGACACACACACCTTACTCACAACTTCTTACTGACAAAAAAAGGCAAACCTCTCTGCGAAATGTGTGGCGATGAACTCACGGTAAACCACATTTTAATTGTATGCAAAAAACTGGAACAACTGAGGAAAAAATATTTCACAACATTGTACAATGAATACATCCCACTACACCCCATGTTACTTTTAGGAGATCAAGCACTGGTTGATTTTTCTAGCATTTTTAAATTTCTCATTGAAGCCAATGTTTTATACAAACTTTAGATATAAAAAGCGTAACCTTTAACAAAAGCTCTAACCGTGTGTTTGGCGCATCATAGCCTAAGTTGCTTTTGCGCCATTAAAATCAATATAACTAACTAACTATTCATACTACTGTGCAGTTTTTTCTGAGATGGAAGTGTACAGGTTGACACTGGAAATGAAATACTACGCAGTCCTCATCGCCCTGGCCGCACACCACAGTAACTTGGAAATTGCCACCTTTCTGAATTTTGCATGGAAAGACCTGATGTGCTCTGACGATGTACTCGCCGCGGTGGCTCAGTGGTTAGAGTATTCGGCTACTGAGCCAGAGTTCCCAGGTCCGAACCTGGCCATGGCGGCCGCGTTTCGGTGCAGGCGAAATGCAAAAGGCACCCATGTGTTTTGTGATGTCAGTGCATGTTAAAGATCCCCGGGTGGCCAAAATTATTCCGGAGCCGTCCATTACAGTACCTCTTTCTCTCTTCTTTCACGCCCACCTTCCTCCCTTCCCTTACAGGAGGGAGCAGAGAGGTTCAGGTACAATTACTGTGCCATTTCCTTTCCTCAAAAACCAATTTTCATTTTCAATTTTCTGATGGTGACGTGGCATCCGTGGTAAAAGGGAGAAAGCCTGGTCAGCGGTCAGATGTCCCACAACACATGGTTTTCTCCAGCGGCTGCAACTCATCGTGAGCGATAACCCGGGAAAGTTGATCAAAAGCAGAGTAGCTCCAAGTCGTAGAGTTGACTGTCAGGCTCGCTGTGCACGAGGACTTGAGGTGCTATTGCTATGCCATGAGGAGGGGGAAATTAATGTCCGATAAAACTCTGGAGAATTGTCTGCACCGCTCCAGGCGCTTCCTAAGCAGGCTGAAGAAGCCTGAGGAGCGTCGAGTGCTCTGCTGTTTTTCAGATGGAAAGAACTTTGACCAAGACCAAAAAGCTAACCGCCATAATGACAGGTGGTTCTGCAATCATTTATGAGGTGCCTACATGTCACCATCAGAGCACATCAGTTCTTTTCGCACCTTGTAAATGAAAGTCTTCTCTATGTTCAGAAGGATGGCAGTTTTCTAGTCGCTGTGTTGTGTGGCCAGGGCAACGAGGACAGCATGGCGTTTCATTTCCTGTGTCAACCTGTATGCTTCCATCTTGGAACAAACTGCACAGTATGAATGATAAGGTGTCAGTAGACATGAAGCTGCATGCCTAGATAGATGTGGTGAGACTGCTTGTTTCTATCGCGATAGGAAACAGTGTTCTGAAATACCTCGCGCACCCGGTACTTGCATATGTCTACATGAGAAGTCTCTGTAATTGTGTGGCTAATATTGACTGCACTTTTATTAGCATGCTGCGTTTCTTTTGTTATCAAAACTTCACCTGACCTTATTGTCATAGGCAATGTCGTTGATGGTACACTTTTGATGATGGAAGAGCCGCTATTTCAGTTGGTTACGCAATACGTAACAGCAGCGCTTCTGGGGAATGCCGATGTTTGCTGGAAGAGCCGACGCCCCGACACCGATCACTCTTTGTTTGGTGGTGCTTGGAGTTGGTGCTTTTGACTCGACTGCCAGCCGCATGCTTCGCCATGAGCTCTCCAGGTTCGAAAAGCATTCGGCGCTCATTCACTGCAGCGTTCAAGAGGGAGGCCATCATTTACGCCGAAGAAAGCAACAACTGCGCGGCGGGCCGCAAGTTCGACGTTTCTGAATGGTTGGTGCGGGAGTGGCGGAAGCAGCGAGACAAAATTTTCGATTGCGACTCCAAGCGAAGAGCTTTCCGCGGGCCAAAGCCGGGATGCTTTCTGGAGCTGGAGGTCAAGCTTGCAGCGTATGTCACCGAAATACGTGATCGGTCCCTTCCAGTGACATGCGAAATGATCACGCAACAAGCCCGGGTCTTTGCTGCGGAAGCTGGAATACTTCGAACAGACTTCAAAGCCAGCAGGGCTTGGGCTTCGAAATTTATGAAGAGGGCTGGCTTCTCTCTTCGTCGGCGTACTAGTGTATGCCAGAAGCTGCCTGCTGCTTACGAGGAGAACGTTCTCACCTTCCATAGGCACTACCTCAAGCTCCGCGACTCGCGGTGATACCTGCTCGGCCAAATCGGCAATGCGGACTAGACTCCCGTCTACTTCGACATGACGAGCAACACAACAGTGAGCATGAGGGGAGCTCGCGAGGTCAAGCTTCTCACGACAGGAAACGAGAAACTTCGGTTCACTGTTATGCTATCATGCTTGGCAGATGGCACAAAGCTCCGACTGTACATTGTCTTCAAAAGAAACACTATGCCAAAGGAAATGTTCCCGAAAGGTGTGATTGTGCGAGTGAACAAAAAAGGCTTCATGACGGACGACTTAGTTATTGATTGGTACCGTCGGGTGTGGCTTTTGAGGCCAGGGGCATCCCTCAAAAATCGCAATCCGAACCTCCTCGTGCTGGACTCATTTTGCGGCCACCTTACCGCGAAAGTGAGGGCAGAGCTCCGAAAAGAAGATACAGATATGCTGGTGATTCCCAGTGGTCTGATGGGGCAACTGCAGCTGCTAGACATTGGCATTAACAAGCTATTCAAGGACTTGCTCCGGCGTGAGTACGAGTGGCTGGCGGCAGAAGGGCGGGAACTTACGCCAACGGGGCGCGTGAAGAGAGCCTCCCTGGCGGCTGTGTGCGGGTGAGTGATTTCCACTTGGGCAGCCGTTCCACGCGATGTCGTGGTGCGGTCATTTAGGAAGTGCGGGCTTTCCATGGAGGCCGATGTGCTGTGGGATCGCAGCGGCGACGACGACGACGATGACAGCAGTACCACAGAAGATGACTCAAGTGAGAATGAATAGCCCATCTATGCAATAAATTTTCGTTTTTGAAGCGCTCCACGAGTGTTTTTTTTTTCAGACATGCGATTGGCGGGGGTCGACTTACATTCGAGTCGACTTACAATCGTGTAAATACGGTACCTTGTGACATACCTCTTCAGTCATTTATTCAGTCACGTGTGCAATGTGTGCAATGCATGCAATCTAGTAGTGTGGCTCCAGTTTAATGGTATTAAATGGCCACTGCAGTGTCATTGCGTGCAGCTGCCGCAAGAAAAAATGTCTTCTTACACAACACCTGAGGAAATGCGTATAACTGCCCTTGAGGCAATCAAAATATTTGGATTCACATGTTTATGATTTGTTTCCAAGACTTGGGCTCACAGTGCACTGAAGAGGAACCGAAGGATTTTAATGGATGGTTCATGACTGCAGGTCGTCAGAGGACCCCCGAAGTAGAGAGCTTGGTCCGTCATTGTGCCAACCTTGCTTTGGAAGGGACATCGCCTCGTCCTAGTGAGATGCCTTTTTTTGTTTCTGTTTTTTTTATTCACACAATAGCTTTAAGGCTCCTGTTCTGCAGAAAATCCAGCGTCATCGTTAGCATTGTTGGTGTTGTGAGTGAAAAATCCTTAGAGAAGCGATCTTAAGTGGGCCGCCTAGGTCACGCTACCTTGTCGTGTCATCACAACCTGCCCACCCGATTGTTGCAAACTGACCATCGGGGCAGGTGACAGTTCAATTAATGATTGGTCACAGGAGGCTTCTCAAGAACAGCAACTTGGGTTGCACAAGCCTTACCAGTGGCAGCATCTGCCATCGGAGCGCAATGGCACATCTCTTAACCGCTGCACCACTGTGGCAGGAGTGTTACGAGGACTCCCAGGGATCTGTGAATAAGTATAAAGTTGAGAATGACTAATTCCACATATATGATCATTAACCCATTAACGGTATCACATCATACCCTTAAGGCAGAGCTTAAGTATTGGCTATCATTTTTTGTCATCAGAATGCACTAATCTATCCATACTGGCCAATTTCAATTTGTCCTCAGTAACCCTTTAATATTCACTAAATCTGAGTGGCTCAGCCTGCACTAAATGTGACCGAGCTTAGCTTGCATGAATTTCAAATTATAAATTTTGGTGTTTGATGTCCCAAAGTGGCAGATGGGCTGTGAGTTCAAAACTGTGGTTCAGCAACATGAGCTGAACAGGAAGGGTAGCATCGGGGCAAAATTTTGGTTTAAAGCAATCTTCAGATAGCATCATCGTCCAGAACATGCTATTTCTTGCTCACACTACATTTGCAGACAGATGCTTGAACCTGCCTCCAAAGTCAGCTGTTCGCAACCTTGCTGACTTCCTTGGCCATCTAGGGCTGTCCAAGTATGTGCCCATGCTCGAGTCCCAGGGCATTGATCTGGAGCAGCTCCTCACTTTCGGTGATGCTCAGCTCGAGCAGGCAGGCATTCGGTGAGGACTGACTCTGTTCAATTTTTTCTCTCCCCTGGGCTACTTTGTCAACAACCAATTCCTTCCCGACCACGAGAGGGAGAGGTTCGCTCAGCACTATCCCTTTTTTTTTTTTTAGACCTACATGCATCATGCACTGCAGATAGGTCATCTGCTACTTACCTCAATTGTTCCCTGAAATGGTGATTTGTGGGTCTCTGCTTATAGCCTTGGTGGTGAGAGACACTGCAGGTAGCCTTTCATTTCAGTTTTGCAAAGTCTGTTTGAAGCTTGTTGAGCAGCTACCCTTAAGGCCTGACCTGGTTAATAGTGGGTGACACACTTCACTCTGCTAAGATGATAAATGTTTTTAAACGGTCTTATTCAGTGAAGAAACCACTGTTTAAGAGCGTACGTTGTTGGGCTAGTCGGTCAATCATGGTAAATTCAAGGGGGTGGGGGTACTACGCACAAAAAGACAAGGACAAGAAGATAACACAACAGGCGCAGACTCGCGACTAACTTTATTGACAACACGACACTCCTTTAATAGTTTCAAACTGTCACATCACACACATGTGGAAACCAAAAACTTGTCTTCATTCTGATACAGTTTGATAGAAGGGTCACTTACGCAATCTTTATCCTTCTGTTTGATACAAAACGCCTCCGCCAACTCACGCGCCACCTGGTCACGGCTCCTCCTCAAAACTTTTGTATCTGTCAGCAAAGGCAGGCAAGGGTTATTGCGCGTAGCATCCGGGCATGCGCCACAATGCAGGGTAAATTCGACCCTGTCCCTGATTTCATGGAACGCTGGTGTTCCCTTAAGCGCTCATTCAGACATCGGCCTGTCTGACCGATGTATACCCTGCCATAGGTGAGGGGAATCTGGTATACGACACCCGTCTGGCACCTGACAAAACGAGTGGCATGACGCTTCTCGCAGTCCGCTTTCCTCTTCCCTCCGGACAAGACCTGAGGGCACAATGCGGCCAACTTGCATGGGGCGGAAAAAACTACCGGCACGCCTTAGCGTTTCGCCACGTTCTTCAAGTTGTGGGAAATTCTGTGAATATACGGTAGAACCACTGGCCTCATTTCCTTAGAACGGCCACTATCCCGGCACGTCCTATCTTTCAGTTTGCGCAGAAGCTTCTCTGCCACTGCAACAATGAGTGAAGCAGGAAAACCAGCCTTCGTCATCCTAATTACCTGATTATTGAGGCTCTCGTGCACCAGGTGAGCGCAAGACTTAGACAAGGCGCCTTGCAAGCAATACGTTCCGACAGCCCGTTTAACAGTCTTGGAATGTGCTGGCCTGAAAGGCAACAGGTCTTTCCGTGCACGTGGTAAGTACATCCAGCAAACGTGATCTGGTGTCAAAGTCAGGTTAATATCTAAAAACTGTAGCTTGTCATGTTCCGGTAACTCGTGAGTAAAGGTCAGACCCTTCCCATGTTGTCTGAAAATCGACAAAAATTCTTCCACAATCACAGTGTGCGTCGCGCCAGGTCGATCTTTAAGAAACACTAAATAGTCATCAACGTACCTAAATATTTTCAGAGTTGTCTCATCGTCAAAATAGCGCACCAGATCACAGTCAATGCTGGACAAGAAGATGTCAGCCAGTACAGGTGCCACACAGGAACCAATGCAAATTCCTTTGCGCTGAACAAGGACCTGATCGTTAAAAGATACAAAGGTAGAACCAAGATAAAACTCAAGTAAAGACATAAAACTGTTCAGCGTTATACCGCAGGCATTCTGAAAAGCTATTACACCCCTATCTTCAATACAAGACCTGACGGAGCAAAACAGGGCATCGTGGGGTATTGAAAAGAACAGGTTTTCAACGTCAATTGAAAAGGCGTAGCCTACAGGTGGAGCATCCTGTAGGTAGGCGACTATATCATTCGAGTTCCTAGTCAAGAATGGGTCTTCCACTACCACCAATTTCAAACACTTTTGAATAAACACACTTACTTCACGCTGCCAAGTACGTTTTTCACTTACTATGCACCTAAAGGGCTTGTCAACCTTATGTGTTTTAACAGTGAAAAACAGTTCTAAGCAATCGCGCTTGGAGTTAATAACTGCTCTAGACAGTTTATCTAAAGCAAGGTCCTTGCACAGCACAGAAGCTTTGGTCTCTACCTTTGACTGTTTCACCTCCTTCCGAACAAAGTTCTTCTCGACTGCTTGAGCAGCTTTTTCAACAAATATCCCCGAAGGCAGGACGACGAAGCCTCCCTCTTTATCAGCTTGCAGAAGGGCCAAGCCGTTGTCTTTGAAGAAATAGACAACTTCTTTTACTGATGTCTTGAGGCTTGAAGTGCTTCCACTCGCAGACCTCCGTGGCCTAGCAGCGGTCCGTAGAAGGCTGTCAACACCATCTAGTAGGCACCGCTCCTGGTCCTCATCAGATGCCTTCCGCGCCAGCTGCCGGTTCAATGAAAGCAGCTCGTGCGCAGGCACACTAGGCTCAATGCTGAACTTCGGTCCTTTCTTCAGCACCTCAACAATTCCACTCGGTAACTCGGCATCGGCCAGTACTGACACGGAACCACCGTTATCCTTGGATCTTGGCCTATCTTTGGGAAGTCGTAGTAGGAAACATTTCCATCAGAAATCCACTGCCTGGACTGTCTGACGTCGTAAGGCCCGTAGCCTTACTTCTCCTACCCATTCGGGGTTTGTCCGGAACGCGAGCAGACGCAACCAGTCGTATAGGAGCCTGATCTGACGCCAAAGTTCAGATCTTAGAATTTTGCACACGCGTCTAACATGTCCCGCAGAGGGCACCATGTACCCGAACAGAGCGATGAATTCCGAAGGCACCAGGCCTCTCTTCAGACAGAAACCCAAAAACCTTGTGCGGCAGGTCGCAGCTACAATGGCGCTAATCACAGTTGAAACATGACAGTTTGAAGGAGCAACACAAAAGAAAGGGCCCACGGTAGAAGAAACATAGTTTAAGAGCGTACGTTGTTGGGCTAGTCGGTCAATCATGGTAAATACAAGGAAGGGGGGTACTGCGCACAAAAAGACAAGGAGGAGTTTTGAGGAGGAGCCATGACCAGGTGGCGCGTGAGTTGGCGGAGGCGTTTTGTATCAAACAGAAGGATAAAGATTGCGTAAGTGACCCTTCTATCAAACTGTATCAGAATGAAGACAAGTTTTTGGTTTCCACATGTGTGTGATGTGACAGTTTGAAACTATTAAAGGAGTGTCGTGTTGTCAATAGAGTTAGTCGCGAGTCTGCGCCTGTCGTGTTATCTTCTTGTCCTTGTCTTTTTGTGCGCAGTACCCCCCCCCTTGTAAACCACTGTAGTTGGCATTGCTATGTCAAGAAAATCAGGATTTGTCAAGAGGGTCGTGATATCACAGCCATATGAGCTTGCCCAGGTAATTCAAACACCCCACATTGATCACAAAGTGCAACAGTGATGACGTCAGTACACAATTCCTGATTGGTACAACGATCACGAAGTGCAACAGTGCTGATGTCCCTACACAATTCCTGATTGGTTTACCGAGTGTTGACACAATTTAACCACTATCACCTAGCGCTTCTGAAGAAATGAAAGTAATTGTGGTGAAAAGAAAAATGCTTGAGCCAGGATTCAACCGCTGCCCCTTGGTTCGTGAGCTGGGCACAATACTACCACTCGACCACTGAGGAGCGTTCATTCGACTTGGTTAAGGAGAGGCCTCCTATGTCTTGTGGTAAAGGAAAATAATAACAATAATAAAACAAAATTAAAAAGAACTGAAGTAAGATAAAATAAATAGCTGTGTCTATGTCTGCGAAGTGATATGCAAAGATCACCAGAGGCTGCTGGAGGGACCCATAAATGCTATCTTGTCATGTCCTTAAAAGGCAGAGCCTAAAGGGACTATGCTCTGAATTAAATGTCACTTGTAAATGTCTTATATGCTTAGAATGCATGCTAAGAAGTAATCACACTAAGTAGGAGTCTTCGAAACTGAGCCGGCAATTTATTATGAATTTTTAAAAACCGTTCTTTTAAAATTCGCGGGCTCATTGGTGTGCTCGTTGTAACCAATTTTGGAACTAAAACCTAGACGTCACTAGTTCTGTGACATCGGCAGGCCACAACACGCTGTCATTCGCTGGAGCCACGGCAGCCGCAACGTCACGAGCACACTTCCGGTAGCCGTGAAAGTCGTCTGCTCGTGCCACGAGCCCCTCGGGCAAGTGCGAGCCAGGGCATTGCCTTCGCGCATATGGTGGGTGCGCTGGGTGTGACAACTGGGAGTCGCAAACCGAACATCAGCGGATGACGCATTCATGGTCGGGGCCCGGTCCCAGAGCGGTTTTCATTATTTTTTTTTTCTGGCGCCCCGCGTTTACTAGTTGAGGGGAGAGAGGAGGAGCGTAATTTTTAATTGTCGTATATCTTTGTTGTTATTAATGCTAGCTCAAAAATTCCTGCACTGGGGTGACGAGTGATGACATGCCTATCTCTCATTTGCTTTACATAACCTCATTTAATTTACTGCATAGTGCCTTTAAGTGTCCCCCGAATTTTAATTTTTTATTGTTACTCATTATAAAATAAATAACGGTGTCCGTGTCTGCGAAGTGGGTATGCAAAGAGGGCCATAAGGTGCTGATAGGACCAATCAACACTATTGTGTCATGCCCTTAAGGCAGAGCTTAAGTGTTGCCTAAATTTTTATTGTTAGTTATTATCGTTGTTATTCACTGCACCCCCAAAGGCCCTCAGTTGAGGATTCCGCACAGGAGGGGAGCATTGGTATGCAATGACAAAGCTAAAGAACACGCATAAATACAATGAAGGAAAAAAAAGCATGCTGTTCGTAGCAGCAATATGGTCACAGGACATTTAATGTTCTGCAAGTACAACCTGAAAAACAAATGTACTACACTGAAAGAGCAACAACTGCTTTAGAAAAATTGAAGTTGAAAAATGAAAATATTGGGACATAAAACAATGTGCTCTACTAGTTTTCGATACATTCAATAGTTACAGAACCCTTAGTGAATGTTTTCGAAATTTTAAAGCCTTTAATTTGTTTTCTGAGGTAAGAATAAAGACTTCAGCACAATGACTGAAAGCCCAGGTATGTCGAGCTTGTGCTCAAAAGACACAGGGTTTCATGTGACACATGGAAGGCACCTCTACAACACTTTGGGGAACCTATGCTTTTATTTTTGTCAGGTAATGTGGCAGGTGTGGTTGTATGACCTGTTATGTCATCTGTGTTTCAATATGGGAATAGTGACACATTCTTTCTCTCGTCTCTGTGCTGCAGCCTGATTGGCCCAAAGAGGAAGATGGCTGTTGCCATTTCCAACTGGAATGAGAGAGAGCGGCAGCTCGCACAAGGTGACGGAAGATCCACAAACCTGCCATTGTGATGACACCTGTGTGTAGTCTACCAGAAGTTTTCCCCTGTCTCTTACAATTCAATGTTTCTTTCTAATCAACACTTCGCATGCTGATGGTACCAAGGGGAAAACACGAAGCATACTGCAGCTGGAAGTCAGCACTTAATTGAACGCTCAGCTATGTTTTTGCTGAAGTAGTTCTCTGCTCAAAAGTGTTTGGCTTCTGTAGGTGTGTAGCATACATTATACTGTGCCATGATATGTGCAGTATTGCATTAATTAGAATTGAAGAGATATTTTACTATTAAAGGCAGTTACATATGGTGGGTTAGCCATAGGCAGAGAACTCGCATTTAATTTTATATATCAAGGGCACCATTTATATGGATTTGTTGTGTCCACTTTAATGTACCTGGCTATGAAATGCACTAGCTTTTATGAGATCTTTTAATTTTGTTTTAGATGCTTGGTTTATGGTGGTTTAACATCCCAAAGCAACTCAAGCTATGAGGGACTCCGTAATGAAGGGCTCCGGATATTTCGACAACCTGGGAATCTTTACTGTGCGCTGATATCGCACAGCACACGGGCCTCTAGAATTTCGCCTCCGTCGAAATTCGACCGCCGCGGCCATGACCGAACCTGCGTCTTTGAGATCAGCAGCTGAGCACCATAACCACTTAGCCATCACAGATGTTTTTGAGGGCTAGGTTATGGCTAGATATTCCCATTGTGTTAACTGGAGCGCCGGTCATCTCAGTGATGAGGTTATATATCATAAGTGTTGTTTTTAGTCAGCATTTTATTTTTACTGTGATCTTGCTTTTATCTTGTGGTGTAGATGTCATGTTAATGGCACTAGCATTCTTGATGCTTGCTAAAGTTGTACAGGGTCCGTCACTGAGAAGTATTGTGCTCACAAAATATACTTGTGTCAAGTTTACTCATTGTGTTGCTGTTGCACTGTGAGCAGTTGCTGCTATTTTTGTATCAGACTCCAGCGTGGGATGTTTTATTACAAGTGTTCAAACCGTTGCAAACAGCACAGTCAAGACACTAACCTGTTTGCGTGAACAAGTATGGTTAGGAACTCCTAGTTAATGTGTCTATGAAAAATGTACAACATTCTTTTTGTACAGATAGCAAATGTATAAGGTCACACTCAGTTCACTTCACCATTATTTTAAAGTCCCAATGTTGGTGTCTGCTCAGACTAAAAGTCCAAATCTCATAAGTGTTAAGCACATGTACAGGCGCGGTCAAAAATACGCGGCCCACGGCTCCGGTCGGCGGAGCGGCTGCGAGCCGCACCGCGGCGCTCGCGCCAGCGCTGCGAGAGTATGCACTGTGACGACAGATTTCTCCCTCGTTCTCGAGCGGGCACGTCCGACGGTTGATAAAATTCAAGTGCGACGTTCAGCTGTTTCGCTCCTTACGGTCAGGGCGAAAGATGGCTCCCATTTCCATGAAGCGTCGCCAAGGGTGTGACATTCCCGTAGAGCCAATGGGGACGATTTTGAAATGCGACGGTGGCGGTGCCTGGGAGTTGGCGGTAAAAACATAAATTGCTCAAAACTTTGCTCGCTATGCTTGCGCCGGTCGCTGTCGTCTGCTGCCACTGCGCTGCAGCGTTGCCCGCGGCGGCACTGGCGGCGCAGACGCGTTGTGTCATTGACTCCAGCCGCGTTTGCTGCCAGATACCAGGATCGCTGCAATCGTTCCGACCGTGGCGACACTTATGGCGCGGACGCGCAACTTGCAACATGCCACAGCACTGGCGTCGCCGCGCTGGTGCCGCCTCGCTTCTCGTCTCCCGTGTGTGCGACATCGGCTGCGGCGCGTGGGCGCTCAGCCGTTCGCGTAGCGCACGGCGCCCCTCTTTCTGGCATCGTAGTTGGGTTGACACCTCGTGCATGTAACCCGCCGCGAAGGACGCGGCTTGGATTTCGGCGGCGGCGGTTGCTGCATTTCGGTTGAGGCGAAGTGCTTGAGGGCCGTGTACTGTGCGATGTCAAAGCACGTTTAAGAACCACAGGTGGTCGAAATTTCCGGAGCCTTCCACTACGGCGTCTATCATAGCCTCAGATGATTTCGGACGTTAAACCCCATAAACCAAATTTCATGCTTACGCGCTGCCCGCTTCCGTGTAATCCGCCTCGCCCGCGTGCTCAAGGCTTGGGTGTCTGTATGCATCACGTTCCCAAATATTATACAAGGGTCGTCCGCTGTCTTACAGTGGTAACATGCAAACAGCCGCCGCATTAGTAGAATCAATAGAGTTGCATTAAAAGCCACATGTGGAAGAAAAGCCCGGCGTGGATTACGTAAATGCAAGTGGTTAATTATTTTAATAGATCAAAAGACGGTATTGCATGTAAAACATTGATGGAAAGCAATGTATCCACTGCGGGCAGAGAAATAGAAGACCTCGTAGAATAGCGGTTCCTTACAGTTTCAAGTAAAATGTGATGAGGATTATTAAGTTCGAATTTGAAAATGACTGCCTAAAATTCATCCAGAACTACGGGCGCATAACGTGAAAGCCATTTTTAGGACTGTTAGGATTGAAAATTTAGCTAATGTCGCGAAATGATGAAATTTATTATTGGTGCATTGACAAGGAAGCTCATCACTGCTATGGGTTACGGGTGCCAGGCATTGTCATTATCAAGATAAAGTTTGATGAACATGAAGAGAAAATGATTGAGATGTATGTGTAGCAAAAGCGAGTATCACGGTTTTATGGCAGTGCATCGGCCGCATACAATGAAAATAGGATATCTGCTTTTTAAAGGTAAATCTGGCATTTTTGATGGCTCGGTAGAAAGTGTCACTGAGTTTTCAGATGCTTGCACCTACTTCTTTTTGCAAAGAAAACTTCAATATAATTCAGCGTTCCTCTTTTGTTCGTGATCATTTTTTGTGTATATGGTAAGAAAAGGTGCGCTTCTTCTGCTCCCTTGTATCTAAATATTGCTGAGTATAATAAGTTTCCAGGTTTGGTAACTGGCGATGATCACAGCATTGCAGACCGCAATAAGATGGTCATTCTTCGCACACATCCACTCTGCGTAATAAATGGCGAGAAATCTATACGGTATGTAAAAAAATTCTTGATGCTTGTGTTTTCGGGGCAACAATGATTGATTGTCGACACAGCAAGGGCATTTGAAAATTTTATTTTATGTCATTATTTTCACACATGTTATAGCCGCCGATCTTGCGACTTAACATAGGAGAGAATCTTTCTGCAGATATCAATTCTCAAGCCTGTCTAATGCTTGGAGAACGTCCCCCCGGCCGCGACCACGTCTCGAAGACGCCCTGGAATGGAAGCGTACAAGGCTGGAACGAGATCAGGAACAAGGCGAAGGCGATCCCACTCTTCTTTGACTGCCCTCCACAAGACCTCTCGCGTCTGAGCTGATATCGAACGACGGGCCAGTCGGCTTTTCATGTGCCCCCACACGTTCTCAATTATGTTTAGGTCTGCACCTTTTGGGGGCCATGGCAATGTTTGGATTCGCAATTCTTCAAGAGTTCGTCCAACTTTCCTGCGCATTAATGAGGAAAAAAATGCGAGAGTCACAAAACACAAAGGCATGAATTAATACAGGAAAAAATTTTTTGAATGAAATTTTCACAGTGTTCTTTGTGTAGTAAGGATGTAATTCTTAGAAACGAAGTGCATAGCCAAATGGTGCGCGCTGAGATACCACGAATGTCAATCGTCTACCTTTATTTTTGGCACAAAAAAAAAAAGGTCCCAAAGCATGCCATTCGATTTTGAAATGACTGGGCATTTAGCTTGCTCTCACTCGCACAAAAAATGTTGCCTTATCAAAGACTGCGGTGCTACCTCTTCGTAACCATGACGCTGTTTTTTTCTGGTTGCTTTGGAATAGAAAAAAGTGCGATAAGTGATCAGCTTTAACAGCCAATGCAAAGCATAGCTGGTGCATATAAAGCGCTCTGCCGGTTGAGGTTCTTCACTAGCTCAGCGTACAGCAGTGCAAGCATGGCGCGACTCGATGCTGTTAAGACGCAAAAAGTGGTAGATCTGTTTGTTGCCGGGCGCAGTCGGCGAGCAATAGCTATAGAGGTTGGGTGCTCGAAGTGCGCGAGACGTGGTCGCGGCCGGGGGGACGTTCTCCAAGCATTAGACAGGCTTGAGAATTGATATCTGCAGAAAGATTCTCTCCTATGTTAAGTCGCAAGATCGGCGGCTATAACATGTGTGAAAATAATGACATAAAATAAAATTTTCAAATGCCCTTGCTGTGTCGACAATCAATCATTGTTGCCCCGAAAACACAAGCATCAAGAATTTTTTTACATACCGTATAGATTTCTCGCCATTTATTACGCAGAGTGGATGTGTGCGAAGAACGACCATCTTATTGCGGTCTGCAATGCTGTGATCATCGCCAGTTACCAAACCTGGAAACTTAATATACTCAGCAATATTTAGATACAAGGGAGCAGAAGAAGCGCACCTTTTCTTACCATATACACAAAAAATGATCACGAACAAAAGAGGAACGCTGAATTATATTGAAGTTTTCTTTGCAAAAAGAAGTAGGTGCAAGCATCTGAAAACTCAGTGACACTTTCTACCGAGCCATCAAAAATGCCAGATTTACCTTTAAAAAGCAGATATCCTATTTTCATTGTATGCGGCCGATGCACTGCCATAAAACCGTGATACTCGCTTTTGCTACACATACATCTCAATCATTTTCTCTTCATGTTCATCAAACTTTATCTTGATAATGACAATGCCTGGCACCCGTAACCCATAGCAGTGATGAGCTTCCTTGTCAATGCACCAATAATAAATTTCATCATTTCGCGACATTAGCTAAATTTTCAATCCTAACAGTCCTAAAAATGGCTTTCGCGTTATGCGCCCGTAGTTTTGGATGAATTTTAGGCAGTCATTTTCAAATTCGAACTTAATAATCCTCATCACATTTTACTTGAAACTGTAAGGAACCGCTATTCTACGAGGTCTTCTATTTCTCTGCCCGCAGTGGATACATTGCTTTCCATCAATGTTTTACATGCAATACCGTCTTTTGATCTATTAAAATAATTAACCACTTGCATTTACGTAATCCACACCGGGCTTTTCTTCCACATGTGGCTTTTAATGCAACTCTATTGATTCCACTAATGCGGCGGCTGTTTGCATGTTACCACTGTAAGACAGCGGACGACCCTTGTATAATATTTGGGAACGTGATGCATACAGACACCCAAGCCTTGAGCACGCGGGCGAGGCGGATTACACGGAAGCGGGCAGCGCGTAAGCATGAAATTTGGTTTATGGGGTTTAACGTCCGAAATCATCTGAGGCTATGATAGACGCCGTAGTGGAAGGCTCCGGAAATTTCGACCACCTGTGGTTCTTAAACGTGCTTTGACATCGCACAGTACACGGCCCTCAAGCACTTCGCCTCAACCGAAATGCAGCAACCGCCGCCGCCGAAATCCAAGCCGCGTCCTTCGCGGCGGGTTACATGCACGAGGTGTCAACCCAACTACGATGCCAGAAAGAGGGGCGCCGTGCACTACGCGAACGGCTGAGCGCCCACGCGCCGCAGCCGATGTCGCACACACGGGAGACGAGAAGCGAGGCGGCACCAGCGCGGCGCCGCTTCATGGAAATGGGAGCCATCTTTCGCCCTGACCGTAAGGTGCGAAACAGCTGAACGTCGCACTTGAATTTTATCAACCGTCGGACGTGCCCGCTCAAGAACAAGGGAGAAATCTGTCGTCACAGGGCATACTCTCGCAGCGCTGGCGCGAGCGCCGCGGTGCGGCTCGCAGCCGCTCCGCCGACCGGAGCCGTGGGCCGCATATTTTTGACCGTGCCTGTACATTGGATTGCTAGGTAGGTTTTGGTGGCCAATGTAGCACTTTCTATTGCTTTCTTTAGTAAAGAAAGTCGTCTTCTGGGGAATGGCTTTGGGAACAACTATTTGTAATGGGACGAGTAAGGTGCTAGGTACAGCCCTGTTCACTACAGTTCCTTTCCCAGCGTTATTGACTTCGGTCAAATTTATTTTTGTGTTTCACTTTCTTGAAAGTGGAAGAAAAATCTGTTGCCCTTCATACATTGGCCTAAAGTTCTCTCTGATGAGGAGGCATTTTATTTTGGTGCTTGTTTAATATAATTTTTATTAGGGTTCAGAGCACTTGTGAGGCTGTGACGTTTGATTTTATCTGGTTTTACATTTTCTTGCAGTGTATTAAAGAAATATCCAGTGAAGTGGAAGCTGTGCTTTCTTTTCTGTTTCAGTACACACATCACTCACTGTAAAATTAAAATGTAATTTTTCACAACTGATAGTTAGATAGAAACCCAGAGATATGTTGGCAGAGGTATGAATTACGCAAGTTTAGCTGCTGTGTCTGCTGCATGTAAAAAGTGCGATTCTGTCTCAGCCGCCTTATCTTCTGTTTAACTGGTGTTATAACGGGTGTCCCAGCTAACTTGAGCCAAGGGTTAAAAAATAGATTATTAGAGACAGGCGAGTGAAACTAGTTTTATCTTGGTGACAGCCATCTTGCGCACCACAGTCAATTTTTTGTTTCACAATTAATTAATAGTCTAAGTTTAATTATCTAATTAATAAATACTGACATTAGAAAACAAACTGCATTTAAAAAGTTGTCAAGCACTTTCAGAAATCCCCATTCCATCATTTACAATAAGGAAACCCTCACGTGTGTCTTTTTTTTCCTGCTCCAAAGAAAGCCCGCGAAATGCAAAAATAAACCACGTGACTAACGCATTTGCACGCCACGATCGTGCTGCTCTCAAGCGTGGCTGTAGCAACCAAAATCACCTGCAGCCTTGACTCAATGGCTCTGCAGCAGCGGCAGGCCAATATGTTGGCGGCGGCAACTCGCACTGTCGTGTGCCAACTGGCTGATGGAGACGAGGAACCACCGCCAACATATATATGCGCCTTGTCTTACTGTGCCCTAAAGTAATGTACATCGGAAGTCTTGAAAGGGTACAGAGGAAGGCTGTGCGCTTTATCTATTCAACACTTTCCTGTCTTCTATGGGAGTGGAACATTACCATATGCATGAAGCTTTTTTTAAAATTAATATTCGCGACCTGAAAGAGGCTATACTAAGTGAGTTGTGTCCGACATTTGTATTGCACAAACTTGCATCAATGTGTTGACCAAGAATGTATAAGCTGACAGTACAGAAAAAAAAAATCTCTGAGCCAGTGTTGGCACTAATGCCTTGTATCATCGCCATCATCAGCCTGACTACACCCACTGCAGGGCAAAGGCCTGTCCCATGTCTCTAATTCTTTTTTTTTTTAGTTCCAATATGACATAAACTTAAAACTCTTCACCTAACGTAATATTGCTTGCTTATTATTCACTAATTAGACCTAAGCTTTAAAATGCATGCATTGTTTGAAACCCGTTTTCTGAACAAAAATATAAAATACCTTTAAAGGATGCAGAGGAAAGCTGTGCATTCATCTATTAAAAATTCTCTCAGTATGGCTTTCCCTGATAAATAATGAGTGATAATGGAATTGAGCTCCTTGAGCAGCAAAGGAAAAATATAAGAATGTGGTTCCTTTCTATGCTTTTTAACGGATATTTACAAATTAACACTTCATCCTATCTCTCTCGTTCAACGTCCAGGCTTACTCGACAGCATCATCCGAACTCACTAACCCCTTATTTTGCACCGACGGATTTATTCAAGTTTTCATTTTTTCTCTAAACTATATCGGACTGGAATGATTCGTTGGTGCCAGTTTTCATTGATTGATGCATTGTTTATTTATATTATTGTTTCTATCACTCTTCTTGAACTGGAACAAGGTCTGTAGTAAGAAATAAATAAATAATCTATATCTTTTGCCAGCTGCGGCCACAATATCCCCACAAACTTCTTAATCTCATCCGCCCATGTAACTTTCTGCCGCTCCCTGCTATGCTTGCCTTCTCTTGGAATCCACTCTGTTCTAAGGACCAGCGGTTATCTTGCCTTTGGAATACATGCCCTTCCCAAGCCCATTTCTTCCTCTTGATTTCGACACAAATGTCATTAAGGGGGCCCTGAAACACATAATCAGTGTAATGTTTTGTCTGTTTGTTGCATAGAATGAGTGTTAGAGATGCTATTAGCATTGGTCATACCACGTATACTCCGTTTTTAACATTTTTATTAGCTCGCAAAAAGAAATCCATGGCACTGACAGTGTCACCATACAGTGGCGGTTTTTAGCAGTGAATATGACATCACTGGGCGGGAGCTTGAGTATTGGACAAACAGTAAATATACTGCAAGCTATATTAATAAACAGAGATATGTTTTGTGAAGTATTTGCATTTTATATTAAATCAACAAAACCAACTTGTTTGTCTGAGATAAAAGCACTGTAAAACAAGTAAAACAAAAATACACCACCATAGGCTCTGGCTACTTTTTGCATAGAAGAACCTTGTGCCTCTCTGTAAACATCCTACAGCCTAGTACACAACACTTATGGCTACTCTCCATGTATCTGAGAACGGCTTTACAGAATCGATCCATCGAGCCATTGCACTCTACAAGCGTTCGTTTTGGTCAAGGAAGGATGCAAAGAAAAAAGCCATTCGTTTCACATGTAGCAGTGCGCGTCGTCAGCTTGTGAAGGATCACCTAGCGTCGGCGGCAGATGGCGCCACGTTCTCGTCAGCAGCGCAGCGTGCGCGCCTTGCTCGCCGTGACCAATCAGTGCAGTGGCGGGCCATGGTGAGCGGTAAGCATGTTGCGATACGCGCTGTGCTAAATGTATCTAGTATCTTGCGCAGGCCGTCAATCCGTCGCAGTATCTTTCAGAAAAGGGTTATATCGCCGAAAAAGACAACACTTAGCAAGCGAAACGGCACAGGCGCCTGCCCCTCTCGCTTACTCAGTGTTATCTTTTTCGGCGTTGTAACCCTTTTCTGGAAACATGCACCAACTAGGCCCCTAAGAAGTATTACACCGTCGCAGTATCTCGCGCTCGAGTTCGGATCCAGTTCGGAGCGCGTTCGGATCAATAAGACAGGGAACGTCACTGATCAGTGTTCCCTTCTGCCCGTCGTCGACGTGGCGATGAAGCATCGCTGGGTCAGCTGGGCGTTTACGTGGTGGTTGTAACCATGAAAACGGCACTACCAGCCTTGGCAAGAACAAGTTACAGCGGATAGGCAACCATGGTGCGCGAAATTCCACGACGTGCTCAGATAAACTGTTTTGATTGGTTCTGCCCCGTGTCGTCATTGGGAGAGTGATATGTGAATTGGAAGCCGCACGAAAATAGAGTTGAGGGCAGGATTTTGTTTGCTTGTATTTTGAAATTTCATTGGATAACGGTTGTTCGTATGCATCAATTTTTGTAATTCATTTTTAGTCAGCATCTGTGTGACATAGAGAATGCATCTTAAGTATAACTGGCATCCGTTCTAGCAGTGTTTCGCATTCCCTTTAGCCCGCGTTTGTTCCTTCACCCCCTCTGTTCGCTTTCGATCTCTTAACTTTGCACCTAGCATTTTTTCTTTCTGTTGCTTGCTGCGTTGTCCTTAAGCTGGACCCTTTTGTTAGCCTCCACGTTTCTGCCCTATAGGTAAGTACCGGTTATAGGTCGTCCCAGCTAACATTAGCCAGGGTTTAAAAATATGCAGAAGAACTCTAAGGCGACATGACCAAATGCATATTCTTGGCTATTTCACGGAGCAACTCGCACCATTTTTTGTATTGTGCTTAATTGTGTAATTAGTCGGGGTGGTTAATTAACCAACTTTGCAAGCAACTGAGATAGACAAAAAATTCGAATGGGAAAGTTGTAAACCGGTCCGCGAAACGAAACGTCCCACTCAATAGTTTCTAACTTTCCATCTATTACGTATTGGCTTTTTTTCGCTCACTGCAGATGCCAGCGAAATTTAAAAAAAAAACTACCATTATTTGCTA
This sequence comes from Amblyomma americanum, assembly GCF_052857255.1. Classification (NCBI taxonomy): domain Eukaryota; kingdom Metazoa; phylum Arthropoda; class Arachnida; order Ixodida; family Ixodidae; genus Amblyomma; species Amblyomma americanum. The sequence continues at coordinate 81,648,562 of NC_135502.1, forward strand.
CCGTTATCGGCCTACGTGCCATCAGGAAATGTGCTGTCAGCAAACGTGCTGCCAGCAAACGTGCCGCCAACAAGAGGGGCGGTGACCGTCATTTCCTGGAGATAGTGCGACGGTGCTTCCGCTGGTTGGCGCTAAGATCACCCTGGATTGCTTAAAAGGACCTGGATCCGAGAGCCGGTCTTCACAGCAGCAGCAGCTATAGGATGTTTTCTGCGTTTACAGGTTAGTTCTTGCCACTGACGATCTTTGTTTCATCTGAAGTAGTCTGCTGTCGCTGCTGCTGGAATCACTGTTTATTTATTGTTGCTTTACTGTTTTGTTTGACCATTGAACATGCCAAACTGCGCTGAACTGTCCAAAAGGATAGATTAATTACAATCAAAACTTGAAGTTGACATTGATAGCCTTGTGGAGAACATTTTTGAGAAGTTAGTATTGAAGTTTGAATCCTCAGGAATAGATATTTTGAAAGTGAAGAGCCAGATCGCTCGAGTCCAGTGTGGTATCCCTAACACAGCAAGTAGAGGAGTTGTGCAACGAGAATTCTCTCCTTGCAGCTGACAACCAAGAGTTGAGATCTAAAAACAGTGAGCTAGCAAGCAAGTTTGGTGGTCTTGAAGAGTATTCAAGAATGAATAAAGTTGAAGTGAAGGGCATTGCTTGCACACAAGGCGAGGATGGTGTAACCATCATACAAACCTTTGGCGAAAAAATTGGATGCCCGGTGACTCCCGCTGACCTTGATGTGGCTCATCGTGTTCCCACAAAAAACAAAAAATCAGAAGAACATCCTCGCCCGCTTTTTCTTGAGAACCAAAAAGCAGATTTTGTGAGCAAAGCGCGGAAAGCTCGTCTCACCTTGTTCGACATTAATATCGGTGCCTCTGAGGACAGTCCGTTTTTCTTTGTCAACGATCACCTGACTACGGAAAACAAGGCATTGTTCACTAAGGCTTTGTCGCTGAAGAAAGAAAAAGTGGAAGCTCCTGTAAACGGACAACTGCATGATTAAGACACGGAAAACGACAGACAATACTGTGTACCGCATCACTAACGAGTCCGAGCTGTCACTAATAGTGTAAACCATTGGCCTCGGCTACCGTTGTTCCCCCGATGTCCTCCTATTTTCCGACCAATCAGCTCAAAAACTTCTTATCGGATTCCACTTGCTCAGCAATTCATCGAAACACAAGAAGTATTAGAAAAAACTATGATGCTATTTTCAATACTCTTTCTATGTTCTCCAACCCATTTTCAATTATCGGAATTTCAGAGACTTGGTTAAATGAACATGATAAAAATTTGTTCTCGTTTCCTTCATACGCCTCTGAATTCTCCCACAGACAAATTTCCGAGCATGGTGGAGCTTCCTTATATAATTCCCATCAGTTCACTTATAAACAAAGAAGTGACTTAGAATTGAACATACTTCACAGGGAATCTGTTTGGGTAGAATTTGATTCCTTATTCCAAGACGTCGATAATAGAAAATTAATATTTGCTTGTATTTATAGGCCACCGTCGTCTCCAGATTTCGATTTCAAGAGAAACTAGGTATTCTCGGATCTGAGAATACAAATGTCGTAATAGTAGGTGTCGTTAACATCAATCTCCTTGATGAATCTCCTCTAGATACCATAAACTACAGCAGCTCATTCTATAGCTTTGGTTTCGAGTGCATCATCATGGTTCCAACTCAATGCACCATTTCTGGTAGTAACACACTCATTGATCATGCTTTGACAAATTTATTATCCCTTCCAGAAGCTGGCGTCCTTGAAATAGAAATCACTGATCATTTCCCGATATTCACGCGCTTTCCTAGTACAACTCAAAACCGTAGCAGAACGATATACAGTAAGATTGTCTTGGATGAAGAAAATTTCTTGACTTCATTGGCTGAGGCTGACTGGCAGTCGATTATGTTATTGCATGATCCTCAAGACGCTTATTCTCAGTTTTTATCTCTTCTGACCTCATTACTTCATTCCCACTCAGAAATAAGAAAATGCAAAAAACAACTAGCTTCGCCACAGAACCCTTGGTTCATAGAGAGCCTTCTTAAAGCAATGCGCAAAAAAGAAAATTTGTACAAAAAACAAAAAGGCAGCCCTTCAACCTTAAACTTTTTGCTCATTACAAGAAATATAAGAGTACCTTGTCTTCATTATTAAAAACTGCTAAAAGGACCTATTATGAACAAAAATTTCATGAGTGTGGCAACAATATGCAGAAAAAGTGGGAAATAGTTAATTCATTCTTAGGAAGAAACGATAAGTGCAAAGATATAACTTGGATCCAACATAACGGTGTCGAGTGCAGTAACCCTAAAGAAATTGCAACTGCTTTTAATTGTTTCTTTAATCAGAGAAACAAGCCTCCTAAGGAAGCTCTCCAACCCCCTTTATCCAGTCGCCTCCCCCACTCTTTCTTTCTCTTTCCAACCACACCACAGAAAATAGTTAACATTATCTGTAATTTGAAAATAACAAGTCCTGGCCTTGATAATATACATCCTGTTCATATAAAAATGATTGCACATATTAGTGGCGTCCTATCACATATTGTGAACCCGATGTTTAAATCTGGTATTTTTCCCAATAAACTAAAGCGTCTAAAGATTATTCCGGTCTTTAAGAAAGGTGATTGTACTTTAATGACAAATTATCGTCCAATTTGCATTCTTCCTTGTTTCAACAAAGTAATTAAGAAACTAATTGTGAATGATCTCGTTAAATATTTGGATAAATTTAATATATTATCGCCATTTTAGTATGGTTTTTGTTCTGGGTATTCTACTGAACTTGCTCTTATAACTATTACAGACAAATTAAGAATTGCCATTGATGAAGGAAAATTTGCAGGAGCTGTCTTTATAGACTTGTCGAAAGCTTTTGACACCATTAATCATCCAATTTTACTCACTAGGCTAGAAGAAATTGGTATTGCCGGCCCCCCCGTTATTATTGCTACAAAATTACTTGCAAAATAGATCACAAACTCCCACTATTTCAAATGTCTTCTCTGATGTTGTGTTCACGAACTCAGGCATACCACGAGCTTCTATTCTGGGTCCCCTCTTAATTTTTATTTATATTAATACCTTATGTGATGACCCCCATAATGCGCAGGTCCACACGGGACGGAGAGGCAAAGAGGCACCGTATGGCTCAGTTTAAACAAACAGATATATTCAATAATTATACATGATTAAGATTCAGAGGCTGGGGCGTCCGAGCTTACGTGCCGACGACTTCATGGGGGCGATGGAGTGGCTCCGGAGTTGGGCTCGAGCGGTTGCTGGCAGAAGCTGCACGCCGTCGGGCTTCGGCGCTGAAGGCCCTCTTGGCGAACGATGTCGTCCTGAGCGTCCTTCTTCCGTACTGCTTGTCGATTTTTATATCCTCTTCTCCACACTCCCTAGGGTGAGGACGCCCACGCCGGAGGGGAAGGAGGGGGGCTAGGGCTTTCACTTGGGCGCACAAACATACCACCGCACTTATGGTCTCGCCCCCCTCACGTGTTGAGTCCGAGGGAAAGAAGGTTGTCTTCGAGGTAGCGCATAGCGTCGGCTGTGGTAAGGCGCGCTCTGGCCCACTGACAGTTCCCGCGGGTCACCGGCCTCCGCTCTCCATCCATCAACTGACACTCGCTCCTCAAGGTAAGGCGCGCTCTGGATTGCTGACAGTTCCCGCGGGTCACCGGCCGGGAAAGTGGTCCCTTGTCCTGGGATGGGCTCGGGAGGCCTCTCCTGGAACCGCCACGGCAATTGGGGAGGATAAAGCCCGTTTCCCCGCGCCGGCGGCGGCGGGTCCGGTTGGGTCCGGTTGGGCTTAAACCCCTTCGTTCTGGTCGTCACTCTCAAAGAGCATGGCTCGGTAATTGATGATGCCGCTGTCATCTGGGTCTCCGTCTACGCCGCGCCGTCGAACGCGGAACCTCGTAGCACACACAAGGAAAGTCACACTCCACAAGGAACGTCACACTTACCAAAGTGCCCCGGTTCCTCCAACTGCATATTATATGCTGACAACACTACAATTTATAACTCAGATGCAAGCGTTACTAATCTCGTATCAAAACTTAATCATGACCTGGACAACTTTCTATCTTGGTGCAATCAACACAGTTTGACGATCAATTCCAGTAAAACGCAGTTTGTTTGTTTTTTCAGCTTGATCAACGCCAGTCACTTTCCATTCCTCCTGTCTCAATTGGTCAACATCTCATAGAGGCTAGCGATTTTGCATTATTTCTTGGAGTGTACTTGGACAGTAATCTAAAGTTTCATAAACACATAACCAATATAAAGAAGAAAATGGCATACGGTTTGAGAACCCTTATTAAAGCCCGTCCATACTTTTCTGACAGCACATTAATATCCATATATTACGCATTTATACACCCACACATCAGTTACTGTATAGTATGCTGGGGAACCACTCATGCTACTCATCTTAAATCATTGCAGATAATTCAAAATCAAGCCATTCGTATACTTACCTATAGTTCTTATTATGTTGATGCAGCATTTATTCTTCAGGATCATAACATCCTCTCCTTATCACAGCTGGTTAGATACTCTCTTAGCATTCTCATTTACAAACTTGACAACAATATAATTTCTTTTCCTCTCATACCACAGTGTTACCTTGTAAACGACAACATAACCAGGTTTGCGCTCATTAACAATATTGTCCTGCCTAAAGTACGCTAAAATTACGGGAAACAGGCAATTCATTTCTCGTCAGTTGCTGTCTGGAACACTATACCATTAGAATTAAAGAATGCTCATTCAATCTTCAACTTTAAAGCACACTTTAAACGAGCAATTCTTAGCTAAGAGCCCTCATTGTGATGAATTCGATTCATTTTCTTCTTACAAGTATTTTGCACTGCCTCCTAACCTTCGTTATAATTCAGTATGATATATAATTCAGTATATTTCGCTGGTCTTTTGTAATAGCTTTTAATAGTGTTCATTTCTCTCCTATGTATCTCCTTTATGTTGTCCCCATATGTATATATTCAATTTCTCATATTCATCTGATCTGTCACAGCTGTTAAACGTTTTACACGATGTATTTGATTAGGAGGTCCCATTACAGTCTTTGACTTCGGGACGTCCTTCTATTTGATATAGTACGTATGTAAAATATTAACAAATAAACACTAATTCTGATTCTGAAATACAAAAAAAAAAGCCACGTGACATACCCGCTTGTGCGCCACGATTGCAGTGCTCTCATACGTTCCATCCAACAAGCCAACAGTTCATTTAGCCGGGCGTGCTGCCGCTTAAAAGGTGACACAGCAGCGACGCAGCAGTAAGCACAGGTGCGATTTATGCCAGTGGTAAGCTTGCCTTGTGACTCTTAATTGATGATAGCGACAAGCAGACAGTCCTTATCGCTTGCGCTCCCGTAAATCGCACAGCCTGTGTCGCAGCCGTGTCACCTTTTAAGCAGCAGCACGCCCGGCTAAATGAGCTGTTGGTCAATTGTTGGGCGGAGTGTATGAGAGCACTGCAATAGTGGTGTGCGAGCGGACATGCCACGTAGCATCTTTTGTATTTCGTGGGCATCTGCAGGGAGCGAAATAAAGCAGATATATAATAGATCTAAAGTTAGAAACTGTTCAGTGGGGCGTTTCGCGGACCGTTCCACAACTTCCTCATTGGACTTTTTCGCCTATCTTCATTGCTTGTGGAGATGGTTATTTACCCTCGACTAATTATGCAATCCTGCACAATGCAAAAGTGTGATTTGCTCCATACAGTAGTCAGCAGCATGCAAAGTTAGCTGGGACACCCTGTATACTATTCTTGAGCGATATTAGTACCTTGCCATTCATGATTTGAGAACCGGCCAAATGCGCTCCACCCCATTCTTATTCTTGTAGTTATTTTGTTCTCATGATTCGGATATGTGGTCACTACTTGCTCTAAGTAGACTTAATCTCTTACCACTTCCAGCACCTTGCTACCAATTGTAAACTGCAGTTCCCTTCCTCGACTGTTGAACACCACTTTGGTTTTCTGCTCTGCCTGTCTACCTGACTGATCATGTTTTGTTGGGGGATATAAAGCACATGTATGCTTCAAATCACCGAAATTGCACGCCACACATGGCCTGTGCAGCATATTTTAGACATGAAAGCCCTTCCAAGTGCACGTAAAAATTTTCTTTGCTGTGGGCGCAAAAAAAAAAGCTCAAGTACAATCTTCAAAACGTTACTATAATGTTAGACAAAACTATAGAACAACATTACAAGTATATTCGGAGCACTGATTTTCAGAACCTTTCCCACCGTTTTTAAAGTAAAGATGTTTTTCAACTATCAGTACTTTGCAACCATATCTCTTAGATTACTCACCATAGATAGCGTGCACAGCTCCATTATTTTGTCAGAACAATGGTTATTTCCCATTCGCCACTATCATTCATGGGACATCCCTTAGTAATGGGTATACAAGCTTGACTGCATGATATCCGTTCGGAGGCGAGTTGCATGTTGTGCTGTATGGTGGAACTGAAGCGTTGACCTCATTGCTGGTTCCTTCAGTGTTTTAAAGCTGCGTGCCAGCACAACCAGTGGGCTGGCGTGCTTGTGCAGGGCTGCTTAACCATTTTCGAGAATGTTATATATTTATGTTACATTTATGTTGTCTACATATTTTATTAATGCTCGGTGAAGGTTATTCTTTAACGTTAATATTTAACATTACAATGACGTCAGATAAGACGGACATTAAGCACACTTAAATAACATTTCACCATAACAAAAATGTAGCAGGGTCGTAATGTTTCGGTGCTACCTGGGTAGTTATCTCAAGCTGCGTGCTCTTCGTTTCAAAGCATGCAGTCTTTCCAAGAGCAGCAGTGCCAGAAGCTACGGCTGTAACTTTGGTGGTAAGGCAAAAAAATCAAGCGCGCACACATATCAGACGAAAACACAGCACGACAACAAAGTGTAACCAAGCATTTGAAGACACGAGGTGACGAGCCCTACTGGCATAACCGCCAAGTGTTATTAGATATTTTACCTTGACCTATAGACTGTTCTTTACTGCAGACTGTTGGTTGCGAGGTAGCTTGCATCTATCACAGAACGACAAAGTACGATCACGAGCTGATTATATAGAACATCAAAATTAAGGAGACATCTCGAAGTATCGTTTTACAAGACTTAAGGCTGTGCCCGACCTTATAAAAGTCAAATAGAAACAAAATCTCATTGACAAGCTGGAGCAGAACTGTGTCATAATCACTGAAGTTTGTATAGCTGCACTCAAAACGTACTTAACTGTTAAATTGACTGGTGCCTGCAGAATCTCAACACATTGTTCGCAAGTGCATGTATTGTAAGTTTATAACCAGTCTCACAAGCTGAAACCGGCTGAGAAGAGGTTGGCACACCTACTGAAGCATATGTCTTGTACATCCTTCAATTCTGCCGCGAGCTCTTGTGAGCCAAACACAACTCACAGGTGTTTCGCATGCACATAGGCCTATGAAGATACCTCATTGTTCTGTGAGGTATCGTTTACAGTGTTGCACGCTGACATGGTAAGGCGTGGCAACTTCAAAAGAAATTGCATCTTCTTGCCGGATTCATGGGCGACCCAGATGGGCATTCGAACGCAGCTGGAAAGTCGGCGTTGTTCTTGACTGCTTCGTTGCACGTAACCTGCGCATACTCGGTATTCTCGGATGTGTGCGGCACGCAAAGAAGGTAACACATGAGCACGAAGAAAGTCTGCAGCTTGTTGAACAGCTGCAGTCGCAGGCGGTCCGGTTTGGGCAGGTGACGCAGAGCATCCAGGGCGACTCCGGCTGCCGCGGCGGTATGGTAAGGCTCCCCCTTGTCGCTGCGGATGGCGGCTGCGTCGGCGAAGCAACCCATCTTCCGCAGTGCTTCGCCAAATGCTGGGGATTCGGCGGGGAGTCGAGCGAGGAAAGTGCGGAGCGACGCAGTGGCGAAGAGGGTGCCCAGAGCACCGAAATTGGCTGCGTCGCTCAGGTGTTGATCGTAGACCGGAAGCATCGCGTACATGGGCGGAAACGAGACTGTGCCCTTCCGGTCATCGAAGAGGCTGTACTGCTCCTTCGTCACAAGGTCCTTAACATAAGTTGTGGAGATGAGGTCCCTAAACGTCGCATTAACGATGCTTACGGCTGCGGCGACGTCCATCCAGTTGCTGAGTAGCGACGATGAGTTGGAAAGGTTCCATTCGGAGCCGAAAACTTTGTCCAAGACCTTCAGTGGGTCCTCGGTGAGGTCGCGATAGTCGGACGCGTGGAAGTAGTGTTCTGCTGGGCCGTAAATCTGCGCGCGCTCGATTTCCTTTTTTAGCTGCTTCAATATGACAGCCTTCATCGAAGAGAGCTTGGGTTGGCTGCTGTTCCCGCTCCAGAGCATGAAGCGCCGGAAGGTGAGGGGCCCGACAAGGCTCTCCACAAGCTGCACGCAGTCGGCCTGCGACCTTTGCTTGTCTGAATCGAACATCACCGAGGTGTCGTCGTCGTGGTCGTACCAGCTCCTTGCGAGGGCCTTATCTATGTAGCGCCGCATCAACTGCACTACGCACCAGCCCGCATAGTAATGAAAGTGTTGTGAGCCCACCATCTTAACTACCTTGTCTACTCTTTTTACGTAATTCAGGTCGAGCACATGAACTTGCGCCAAAGTTGAGAGTCTTAACATCTTGGCCGCAGCACGCCAGCTTTCTTCGTCGATGTTTTTGGTTACGGCGGCGAGAGAGTCCACTGATCGCAGAAAGGTAATGTTGCCGGATAGTTGTTCCGCAGCGACGTTCGTAAGAATGAATTCCTCGATCTCGACAAATTGGTCGTACCGCAGCACTTCCTGCGCAGGGCCCCCGCTGTTGCTGCCGGAGAAAATAATCTTAGTTTCCTCGAATAATCGCTTGTAGCCTCCGTCCAGCAGGAGCCGGTCGCGTGTTGTTTTCCACGTGCCCAGGAAACCTTGGTCGGGAGCTACCTCGAGCATATCGCTTGCGGCGCTCTGTATTATCCTTCGGATGCGTAGCACAGCCGTTATCCCGAAATGGGCGTACACCCTGACTGCCGTGAGCACTAGATTCGGCTGTGGTGAGACACTCGGCCAACTCACACCGACTCGCTTCAAGTGGTCCCGGAAGGCAGGCAGCTCGTCAGCCCCGCCCTCGAGTACGCTCATGCACGTCTTGTACACAGCTACCACAGCCTGCTCCGCTTTCTGCTCTCCTTGCGCGCGAACTGTGACGTGCCCCAGGATCTGGTCGATCCTCGCGAGAAACCTCTGCACGTGGCTGCGGTAGACGGAGACGTTCTGGGAATGCGCCCAACCGTGACACACGTAGGCATAGAAATCGCTGCAGGCGTCTTTCCTTCGGTCCACGCTGTCCTCGAGAAGGGCATCGAGCGCTGCGCACGGAGTCGAAGTGCAGACGATCTGGTGCTTATCCTGAGGCACCGTGACGAGTAAGACGATTGTCAGCAGGACGCAGAACGCGATTACAATAAGCGCCATGGCGACGTACGCAAGTAGCGTGCCTCTCTGCCCGTCGACGATCGAGCCCGTACGCAGCTCGGTTTCCTTACTGCGAGTCGTGTGCGTCGCCCACCCTTCTCTGGCGGACACTTGCGTTGACAGCACGTTGTCTGGCTGCCATGACACCTTGCTGCTGCGCCGGTTAGGCGTTGGGGATCCCGTGAACGACGAGCGAATTGAGGACGTCTGCAATTCGGGCGCTGTAGCTGGACAGCTCTTTGCAAGAACCGAAGGAAGACTTGGAGATGAATGCGAGCTTGGAGTGAATTCAGCAACGCCGGGTGACGCGACGCCGCCTGGTGCAAGGGGACAACCTTCCGTTCTCCAGTTCGCAGGGCTGGTGGAGGAGTCCCAGCTGTCCCTTTCTGCGAACGGCTGGGTCTGTGGCAGCGAATCACAAGGGCCATTGTCGGGTTTGGCTGCTGTCTGAAGCGATTCTTTCTGCGGCAAATTCTGAGTGGATTCGTTCTGTTCGTACACTGCAGGCGTTTGCGCATGAACTCCTTCTGGGGCCTTTGTGTTGTCTTGGGATAATGGCGCTGAGCCAGGAACTGTCGGGCTTCCGGGGAGTGACACATAAGTGGTGGGTGACAGCTGAGATAGAGGTGACAAGAATGTTTCGGAGGTGGTAGGGTCATCCTCGCGATGTGGCTGTCCACCGCGTGCCGCTACTTCGGATGCTATCTGCGCTTTCGGTGGACTGGAACTGTTCTGTTCTCTTCCATTTGCATCAGAGGAATGGTTCATCTGCAATAAATGATAGTGCACGAAGTTTAAAACCACAAAGCAAAGTACACTCGTACTCTAAAACCGCGCACCTTTACGCTTGCAGCTTTTATTCTCTGCCGAGGGATGTGCAAATGAAGCTCAAAAGTCACTGTGTCAGTGAGAGTGACCTGAGAGATCACCGGGCCTTGTGATAGAGCTCTGTGGGGCTCCATGTGTTGCGAATGAGCTTGACAGCAAAGTGGGTAGTACTGTTTTCTGCGGAGAGCAGTCGATCGCTCACGAGCTTTAGGCGTTCACAGATTGCAGTAAATTTCACTACATAGCTTTCAGAGATATGGCTAAGAACTCCCGATAAAGGAGTATAGACACCAAATTTTTTATTGCAGGTTATCTGCTTTGTATTGATGAGTAATACATTGGTATACTTGGATCACGAGGTGGTATTCGCCTACGAGCACTAACTAATTTAGTATTAATTTTTCTCTCACGCTGTTTCGGTTTCAGCGACCGAAAGGTGACTGTGACGTCGAAGGTTAGTGTAGGCCACGCTATCGAGGCGTGAAAAAATTGTCATGTGACCGCTGCTCAGTCTTTCTAATTCACTAAAAATATAAAGCCAACCTACCGCAAGATCCGGAATGAGAACGATTGAAGGACAGCGATTATAGTTCAGTTTTGTCATGCCTCTTGTGACCTATAGTTATTTTCGACATTGCACGGAAACCGAACTAGGGTGAGAGAAAAAATAATTCTGAATATTTATTAGGCGTAGGCGAACACTAAGCGGTGATACATGCATAGCAACGCCTTCCGAATCATTACAAAGAAGATAGCATTCAACCAAAATTTACTGTTTGTACTCCTCTAAAGAGGTAAAGACAGGATGGGAAGAAAGATTGAGTGGGCCTGAATTCAGTACTTTAATTGAAGGTGGGCTACCGAAGTTTCAAGACTCGTCCATAAGATCTTGTAGCGCCCTAGGGTAAAATGCAACGAAATCACCACACTAAGCTCACGGCCAACGTCACGAGCACAAGGTACCGGCCTTGTGTGTCAAAACATTCGAGTCTTCACGGGGCGGTGCAGCAGCATATACGTATACTTAGCCTAGGATCGTAATAAAAAAGGCGGCAGAAAAAAAGCACGAAGAGACGCGGTTAAACCAAAATTCAAGCTTTTGCGGTTTTTTTGTTCAGCATATCCAAAGCATTTGCCACCAAATATGTCGCCACTGCCCGGAAGTTGAGAGTATAGGAAGGAGGGGGGAAGTGCTTTTGCTTAACGAAGTAACAATCAGTGAGTATCCCACTTATGGTATGCACCTTAACTGCACAGTTAAGCCGTTAAGAGAGGAAAGCGAGAGAGGAGTGTAGAGAGAGTTGCGGTGGCACTCGCGCTCGGCGTTAGCGCGCAGGTCTACTGAGCCGGAGTATCCGGGTGCGAAGCCGGCCGCGCAGGCCGCGTTTCGAGGGGGGCGAAACGTAAAAGGCGCTCGTGTGATGTGCGATGTCGTCGCACGTTAAACATTCGAAGGTGATGGAAATTACTGTGGAGCCCTCCACTACGGCAGGGCAGCTCTTTCTCGTTTTCTTATTTTCCTCCCTTCTTTAACTCTTTCCATACGGCGCGGTTGAGGTGTCCACCGTGATGCAAGTTGCTGCGCCATTTTCTTCCCTCAAAAACAAGCAACACGCAATACTGTGACGTGTGGACTGCTGGCCCTTGATCATTTCTTTTGTTCAGCGAGCACATTCCCAGTAACATCGTTGTTTGCGTGACAATCTAATCGCATTACTTTAGTAGTAGTAGTAGTAAGTGGTTTTTATTGAAATAACAATAAAAAAGGAAGGAAAACATTTTTGCTAGCCCCGGTATCTGCCATCAATACTGAAGCACCTGAGCTGGGGCAGCGGAAATAAAGGATAGCAGGCAGAATGGAGAAATGAAATGAAGGATGTGAGGGGACAGGAAGGGAGGTTAGGGGGAGAGGTAATATTCACAACCTATTTACACAATAAGAAATGTGCATTACTTTATCTACGTTTTCGGTTTTTCTCAAGCCGACTGCAAGCCGTCTAAACACTTGGCTTGCAAGGCATTGGCTAGACATATTTGGTAAGGCTAGTAATCGCTATCGTTTATGCTATTCCCGGTTGTAAGCTGCATGCTCACTACCACTCTGTCCTGAGTTTAATGGAAGTTGTCATAAGCGGTTTAAGATGTGTCCTGCCCTCTCCCCTTTTTGCCACTGCCCTTTCCTGGCTATTGGTCCATGGGAGACAGAAGATGGTCAATGTGCCCTTCTTGGCGAGATCAGTTTCATACCCCTGGTCTTGAGCGCATCTTGACGCTTTCGATGGAATTTGTTGCCACAGCGCAAAAATGTGCCTCCTCCATTCGTGACCTCACCTCCTAGCATGCATGTGGCTCAATCGGTAGCTGACTTGTGCAGGTTACAGGTAGGCTGGAGGACATTGGAAAAGCAGGTCCGATTTCTGCCGCTACGCCTTCATCGTTCGTTTGTATCCGCATTTCGTTGTACGCGGCGAGACTACGAGGCAATAATGGCGAATTCGATTTGGTGACCTGCAGCATCGCTCTGAATATAAGAAGGCGCCTAAACTCCCTCACGGTCTCAGCGAATCCAAATCGACGACTGAAACGCAAGAAGCACTCTGGGGTACAACACGGGACAATTAAGGCGGGACGATCCGCTGCGGGGCCAGTTGCTGCTGATGCAAGACCGGTACCTGGGATCCGAATCCTGAGCGCCCATATTCCAGTGAAGTATCAGCGTTCGTTCGCGGAGTCGGGAAGTATGCGCCGTCAATTACCTCGGACTTTCTCCGAAAATCAAAGCGGCGTCGAATGCATACTCGTGTAGCTCATAATCAGAGTCGCAAATCTCGAAAGGAAGCTAGAACGCACGCTTACTTTGCCAAGGCGCTGCGGTAGTTGAGCCAGATGTGTTCGTGCTTCTTGTGCGGCGCAGCTTCAGTCTTCTTCTGCTTCGTAGTTCCTCGAGCTTGCACGCGAGCAAGGGCTGTGCTGCATCACTGTGATGATGATTTTGTAACGATGATGATGTGCGCAGATCGCTCACAATCCGGTGTGCAGATTTTGATGAAGCCACATGGTTACGTAACGTAGGTGGCCTGCCTGCCTCCTAGGTTGCTTCTCTGCGCATTTTTCGTGGATTTTGGTGCGAAAGCACTAATCGAGGTGTACCAACCCCGAGCAAGAATCTTGCCACCTTGTCTTGTGTTCCGAACTAACTCGGCAGTACTCGGGTAAGCTCGGGCGCATTCGGAGGAGCGTCGCGCCAGCTGTAACCAATGCCAAGAGAGCGCCGCGCCACCTATGTCACGTAACCTTGTCGTGTTGTCACAACCTGCCCTGTCAGATGGCAGTTAAATTAGTGATTTATCGCGTGAGGTTGCTCAAGAAGAGTGACATAGGTCGCACAAACCCTACCGGTGGCTGTGACAGAAAGAGCCACCTGCCAGTGCAGTGGCGCACGGTTACCAGCAAAGTGGCGCAGAGGTTAACCTCTGCGCCACTTTGCTGGCAACGGTATGAAGTCTCGCCGCGACCTATGAATGTATGACCAGTTCGGCATATATTGGCATTAGCCCACTAAAGCTATCGCCTCATACCTTTAAAGCGGAACTTAAGTGTCCCCTCCAATTGAAGAACGAACACATGCTTTCGCACGTTTGCTCGGTTTAATTGCGTCAAACTGTTAAACTACGTTAAACCCGTACCACTCTTTTCGCTCAAAGTGAGCGACGCTGACGACGCCGAAACCGGATTTTCGGCGACACTTTCTCCTTAACACTACTGCGTTAAAATGCGCCTAGTACCGGTAACGAACTAAAAGTCATTTCATGGCTTTTTTTGGTCGATCATTCTGGCCTTGTTCAGGCTTTCTGCATAAAACTGCAGACGAGCAGGAACAGCTGCGAAAAGACTACAGGAGCAACAGTTGGCTTTCCATACCTTCAGAATTTTCCTGTCATTACTGCCCGGTGCGTCACGCAAAGCTGAGAAATTCGAAATTCGATGGGGCAATTGAAATGGCAGCGGTGGCTTTACACTTCGCTGAAAGCAACCCAATCATTAATGGGTCGCTCAGTTTGTTTTCCCTCAACAATGATGCTTGCTTAAAACACGCGTGTACAAAGAGTGCAGTATTTTGACCACCAGTGTTAAGCGACAATAATATTATTGTGAAAAAAAAGACCCCACTGAGGACCACACACATTGTCATCTTGACGGCGATGATGACAAGGGACAGGAGGAGAGCCAGCACGAGCAGGTCTCCGAAGATTTTGTTGTTCCAGTATTCGCTATATATGAAAATAAATAAGAAGGCTTTATTAGTTTTTTTGTCGCTGTTTGGTGATCGAGGATCCGTACAATTTCAAGGTGGTCCTTTCAAATGCAAAGTAACAACGCAAAAGAGACCTTATGTTTTTTTTTCTCAGTTTCTGGTGGTTTGTTTTTCTACATTTATTCTGTGTGCTCCGCTATCATGACACCTCTGATGTCCCCTTCCCGCTATATGTAGACACACGGTTGTGCTATGAAGCGACACAGCCATTTTTGAACTCAAGTGCTTGTTTTGACTAACTGAGTAAAACACCCTTGGGCGCCGCTGGAACAAGGTAAAAGATGAGATTAAACCTTGTAACACAACCGCGGAAAATTAAGGCGCATAGGAAACCAAGCTTACCTAATTATGAAACATAGTGAGGTATTCAAGTCCGCCATACGAATGCTCAATGAAAATAATATTTAGCAAGTATTCAAAGCTTTCAAGGTAGGCGGAGATCTTTCGGAGCACCTGTAAACCACCGGTAGCTACAGCGAGAGTCCCATCGCATATGGTGCTTCTGACTCCGTTGGTCTTTTCTTTTTTGCTAATCAATGCCTCATGCCGAATGCAGGAAAGCCAGTAGACACGCTCACAGAAAGTCTACAGACAGCCTATGGACCGTCTACTGAAAATCTTGCAAGAATTAGTCGGATACAAATGAAGAATGAAGCGAAAGATAGCCCTCAAAAGGAGCCCTCATTCGGAGCGGGAGGATGGCTCATCTGCAGTACATGAGGAGTGGAAGAGTGTTCAAACCCCAAAATAATGTACATGGGCACTCTAAAAGCCCAAACGTTTGCGGCTCTTTGTCGCTGCCAAATAGCGCGTGTGTCAGAAATTCAGAGGTCAGCGTGCAGTGATCGGAGATGCCCGTGATTCTTGGGATCAAGTTCAGTGGAGGTTTGTACTACGTTGCGAATGCGCTTGACATCAGAGTAGGCAGTACTGTTTGCTGTAGACAGCTTTGGATTGTCCATAAGCTTTTGAGATGAAAACAATAAAGTGAATTTCACTTAGAGCATGTCCGACATTCTCAGACGGAAATTTTGAATATTGAAAAATTGTAACATACTGTAATGAATATATTCAAGGTAATGGTTCATTCTTCTTATTTATACGAAAATCTTTCGTTTAAAATGTTTCCATTGATCGTATCGAGCAGTTAAGAGTGCCATAGAAAACCGATGGGGAAAGCTTTTAACGATAGCGGAAAGGTTAATAGGAAAAAAAAATGTAAGACTGCCTTCGGGTGGTCGGCGGATATATTAATTGTTATAGTGAAATCTTACATTATATGAAAAAATTGCGTTCATAAACTGTTTCCCGCTCAAAAATGCTTTTGTCCAGAATAGTTGGGTATGGATAAAGAAAGACGAGCCATAACATCCCGGCGATCTTCTGTCGTTGAAATATTAGTGGAAACCTGAACTACGCAGTGAAGAAAGGAATGTGAGGATGAAAGAGGGAAGAGCGAGAAAGAAGTGCAGTTCAGTACAGGGGTCTCAAACAAGCAGCCCGCGATACCACATAGTGAGGCCCACCGGGCGCAAACATTTCCTTTGTTCGGTAAGCAACTTGCCGGTAACAACTTGGTTCTGTTCCATACTAACCGAATAACTTAATCGATGTTTGCGGCTTTACTCAAACCGTTTGCTCATCGCGTTCGGCCATGGTTATAGCACTGGACTGGAGAGCAATGGGCAGACACACATTGGGAAAAACCCAAAGGCTAGTGATCTTTTACCTTCGAGCAATGTGCGTTTGTGAGCTACTGGTGTGCTTTTACAATGTCCCAAGAATATTAAACTGATAATAAGCGGCGTGAGTCCTATCTAGTCATTTTCCTCTTCTCATCCGTTTATCGTGTACACTGGCCCGCGGAAGACAAAAGTTTGTCAGTGCAGCTCACAAGGCATAATCAGTTAGACACCCTCGCTCCGGGGTGTGCAGTATGGTACACTGTTAATGGGAACATATGCGGTTGCGTGAAGTTGACTTTCGCGGAGCGCTGCTGCGGAAAGCCGGAAGGAATGCCGAGCTGATTATGGTCCGGAGTTTATTTTCGGCATTCTGTCCCCGCGCATGGATCTTACGTCGAGAGTAAGACAGTTACTGTGCCTTCCTATTGGTTGGTTGGTTGGTTCTTGTGGAAAGGAAATGGCGCAGTATGGTCCTCGGGCATTGCAGGGTCCGCGCGTCTGAAAAGGCGCGTCATGTCCTCGACATACGCTGCAACATTTTCATTGGGCAGCTGAATGCGAGATTGCAGAGCGCGTTCTGCCCGTTCGCGACGATCCGAGCTGCCGTATGTGTCTAGGAGCCGACGCCGGAACTCACTCCAAGAGACCAGCTGATCTTCGCGGTTCTCGAACCAAATCCGAGCGCCGTCCTCCAGGCTAAAGTAGACGTTCCGGAGCTGGGCGGCGTCATCCCACTGGTTGAATGCGGCAACGCGCTCGTAGTGCTGCAACCAGTCTTCCACGTCTTCAAAGATGTCGCCGGGGAAGCTGTTTATTGCATGTTCGCTATCCATCTTAGAACAACTGGACAAAATATGAGTTATTTGGAGCAGCGAGTAATTAAATGTTCTCCTGACCGTGTGGAAGTCAGGCAACAGTGGCACGCGTGCGGTTCGTGACGACGTAGATTGACGGTCACTTGCAGTCTTGGTCAAAAGTCTTAAAGGGGCTCTGAAACGCCTTCCGAGGAGAGCACATTAACTCATTTAATCACTGCACTGCGTTTCCATGAAAATCAGAGCCTTCTACATGCAGCAGGCGACCCACAATCACGCGTCAAAGTTGGCGAGCCCTTCCCTGCGACTTTTTCATGCTCGCACCCTCCTCCGTCCCCCGCATCTGCGTAGACAAGGTGAGAGGTGGCCATTGGTTACATTCTTGCAGACGTCAGGCAGTTACCGTGGCCGCGGCCATTAGCCGCTTAGCTCCGGCGGGTCGGGAAGCTCCGCTCCCAGAAGGGGGTCGGCGAAGGAGCGCCTACCTTCCAGCGTGCAAAAATTGACGAGAGGAGAAGGAAAGGCGCGAAGACGCTGAAATTCAAATTTTAAATACAGATAACTCAGCTTCTACAAAGCACATTTAAAAAATCCTTGCTGGACACTATTCGCGAAGCGGCGTGCTTCAATATCCCATGCATGCTGCAGCTTTATTAGAGCCCCCTTCACAGCCCCTTTAAGGCCACAGCGTTCATCTGCAGCGAAATTAATGTTCCTAGTATGCTCCGTACGTGTAGCGGATCATTCAAACCACAAGACAAAAAGGAAGCTTCTGTACCGCAAGAAGAAAACCTACTGCTACCATTTCAAGGTCATTCGGTCTTTAGTAGCGACGTAATGGTTCTGTTATGCGGCTGAAACTAAAGCCTTCGGCTTTAAGGCTTTTGACTAAGACTGTACTGGCTTGCGACTTAACTGAACCGTGTGTAAGGAGCGTAGGGGAGTTAGTTGTTCTCTGTTCAGGCTTAGGGTGCGGAGGGGCGAAAGGGGAAGTTGGAGGGGGACAAAGGCAACAGACTTGTGTCCTTCCCTTTTCTATGCAGCTTCTGCCCTGTCTCGGCAGCTTCACCATAATGTGCCATGACCGGACTCGAGTAGGGGCGCTCAGTCAGTTTTGTAGCAGACGACACTGCCAGTCTACAACATCACTCAGGCTGCTTCAAAATGGCCGCCGATGCCAAGGGTATTGTGGCTTTCAGCCGATAACTTGCAATTAATATTTCTGGGTCAAAAACGCGCGTAGCGCCCTTTTTAAAAATACACATAACGTCGTGGCTAGTAGCTTCAGCGCAAAAGCATGATTTTTTGGTAGACCATGTCATGACCCCCTTCAAGTTGGAAGGCGAATCACCTAAAGTATAGTGTACGTGCTAAGATAACTTTTAAGTGCACACTTTCACTTTGCGCAATGCAATCTACGTTTCCATTTACTTGGCATTGTTGAGAACGGGAGTGAGAGAAGCCCTTAATGACAGAGAAATGAATGGTCGAGGACAAAACAATCAACAAGCGTTACAGTTTCAGCGATGCAGAAGAACTCAGTTTATATCAAAATGAACATCAAAATATTTAAATTAGCTTATTTTCGCATAGCAGCAATCCATGGCCAATATCTTCAACGTGTCGACACAAGCGCGGCAGGCCAGCTTAAGTATGCATGCAGGTACATAATAGCAGGGGAGGTATAGGTACACATTTGACATGCTTCAAATAATAAATGTGGTTTAATTCTTGGTCTTTCTTGATATAAGACTCCTATAGGAGAAAACATAGAATTAAGCATTCGCCGCAAGGTTTAATCGTTTGAGGATGTTTTAAGTGCAGGAATCGTCATTAAATTTCGATAAATGTCTTTTAGCAGTGAAGGACCTTATATTATTGTAAGGCGAAACACAGTAAGGACACACAGACAAAGGAAACAATTGCCGCATGTAAACAGTACGATTACTAAGAATTATTATCTTGATATGTCCTTCGTCCCGCAGCACGAAATACTAATTGAATCCTGTAAAGCGGGTTCGTTCTAGAAGAAGCGGCACTTTTTCTCCGGATTCATTGCAGTTCCGGGGGCGCACTGGAAGGCCACGGCGAAACTTTCGCTGTTCTTGACGGCCTCATTGCAGATCGCTTCAGACACAATACTTTCATCGGAGGTGTTTGGCGTGCACAGTAAGTAACACATGAGAACGAAGAAAGACTGCAGGCTGTCAAACATTCGGAGTCGCTTGTAGTCGGTGCTCCCAAGAGACCGCAGTGCG
Source organism: Amblyomma americanum (assembly GCF_052857255.1). Taxonomy (NCBI): domain Eukaryota; kingdom Metazoa; phylum Arthropoda; class Arachnida; order Ixodida; family Ixodidae; genus Amblyomma; species Amblyomma americanum. The sequence goes on from NC_135502.1 coordinate 81,667,997, forward strand.
TCTAAGGCGATGACAAAAGACGCGGCGGAATGGTAGATCTCCAAATGGTCGCTCCGGTATTGAGCCGATTCGGCGAAGCATCGCAGTCTTTGGAAAGCTTCGTCGAGGGCAGTCGAATGGTTGGCGAGCTTGGTAAGGAAGACTTCGAAGCACGCCTTGGCTAAGAGCGTTCCCAGGGCTCCGAACTTGGCAGTGTCGCTCAGCTGTCGCCTGTAAAGCGGCAGCATCGCGAACATCGGGGCCAATGAGAGCGTACGACTCGTGTTGTCGAAAAGGCTGTATCGCTCCCTTGCCACGAGGTCTTTGACGTAGGTGGTAGAAATGCGGTCTCTGAAAGTGTCGTTAATGATGCTCATGGCTGCTGCGACGTCCATCCAGTTACTTATAAGCGAAGTGCGGTTGGCGAGACCACGTTGGCCAAGCGCCTCTTCAACGACCCTCATATTGTCCACGTGTAACTCTAGACGGAAATCGCGCAGCTCGACCGGAACTCTCCCTCTTTGATGACTCCACTGCGCTTTCTCAGACACCTGCTGCACTAGACCTCTTGCGATGACTTCGGCCATGGTGCGCACGTAGTCGTGGTCTTCGCCGTCCACCTTCCACAGAACGAAGCGTCCGAAGGTGAGCTTGCCCACGAGCATCTCGGTGAGCTGCATACAATCGGTGTGTGCTTTCCAGTCGGCGGGTTGGTCCGGTCGGACGCTGGCGCCTACATAATCATACCAGCTATTGGCGAGATCCTGGTTTACGTAGCGCCTCATTTGCTGCACAACGCACCAGCCAAGGTAGTAATGAAGGAGCCGCTCGCCAACTCTGGCCAGGAGCTCGTCAACCTGTCTGAGGTAATCCGTGTTGATGATGAGGGCACGCGCGCTCTGCGAAAGACTCAGCTTTTCGGCGACCTTTCGCCACGTCATCTCGGAAACGTTTCTGGTGAGTTCAGCGAGACCTTCGATGTTTCTGACTTCACTCTCACCAGCTATAGGTCTTCTTTGCAGAAGTGTCGCCAGGACGACTTCCTCGACTCGGACAAACGATTGGTAGTCGAGAAGATGGCCTGGCGAGCTTTCGTTACCGGCGTATATCGCCTTGGTCTCATGGAAGAAGCGCGCGTAGGCACCGGAGCGTAAGAGTTGATCGCGCGTGCTACGCCATCCGCGCAAGAAAGTTTCGTCTGGTGCAACCTCCAGTACGCTGCTCAAATTGCGTACGGAGCTTCGTATGCGCAGTAGTGCCGTCACCTGGAATGTGGCGTACACAGAGGCCGCTGTGAGCATCAGGTTGGACTTGGCGAATACACGTGGCCAGGTCACTCCTGCAATCTGCAGCTGGCGGCGGAATGGGGCCAGCTCGTCAGCGCCGTCCACCAGGACTGCCGTGCACGACTGGTAGAAGGCGGCGACCACCTGTGGCGGCGTTTGAGCGTGGGAAGGAACGAGGACGCGTGCCAGGATTCAGTGCACGTCGCCGATGAACTCGTGCAAGTGACTTCGGTAGACGGAGAAGTTGTGCGACTGCGCCCAGCCGCTGCAGACGTGCGCGTAGAAGTTGGTGCATGGCGGCCTGGTTCAGTCGACGCTCGCCTCCAGGGGGGAGTCGAGCGCCGCGCAAGAGGCCGTCGTGCACACTATGTCTTGCGGGTCGGCAGGCACGGTGAGGAAGAGGAGGGCGGTGAGGAGCGCGCAGAAGGCTACCACTGTGAGCGAGACGGCGAAGTAGGAAAACAACATCTCTCTCTGCTCGGTGCCGTAGGCGAGGAAGGACTGAGTCTCCTTCTGCTTCCCGGCGGCGTTCATCGGTGACATGATGTCCTGTGGTGAGAATAAGTCTCGCGGTAGTAACATTACGTTGCCGGGTGACATGCACTGATCCTGCTCAAGCTGGGGAGGCGAAGGCACCTCACGAAGGAGTAATGGAATGCTGGTAGGTGGTATGAGACGTGCTCCAGACGAATCGCCGATTGGTAGCTTGGGGTGATTTTTTGTGATAGATGGCTGAAAACTGTCGGGAGATTCCGGGCCATGTTGCAAAGTCGCGCTAGTTCTGGAGGTGGACGATGGGCTAAGAAGACCGGAGCGTCGTGTGCTATCATAAGACAACGGCGGATTGTCTTCATACTGAGCCATTGGCCCCAGGTTGGGCGGCCGTAATGTGCGGTGGACGGGCGATGTGACTCCTGTTCTTCTCATTTGTACGTTTTTTTCGGCCTGTGACACTGCGGACACAGGTGACATGCTTTCCGGGGGTGAACGAAGAGATGAAGACGGCTTGGCCCTGGCACTGCCTTTGCGCTTGGAATGCCCATGCTTTGACACTGCGCTGCCTGTTGTCGTCAGCTTCGCATTCGCATCGTCTAAGCCTACATTTGGCTTATCTGCTGAAGGCTTCGGTTGTCCTTCTAAGCTCTCAGCAGCGGAAGAGATTTTTTTCTGCGAAAAAAATGCAACTTTAGTGTTAGAATCTCGAAGTTAAGATAAATGGCACAATTATACTGGTTCTGCAGTGTCACCCAATATATATGAATAAGCCTGTTTAGCTTTCCAATGTATATGAATAAGCCTTTTTAGCTTTTAATTTTTTTTTCGGCGAATTTTAGCACAATGTGCTGGTTTAAAGCTGGTCCCGTATAGAAACCGTGAACTCCGCCACAAAGCAACAAGTGGCTTCTGGAGGATTGTAACATACTATGCTTCTGAGTAATTTCTGACCATGTTCCGCTGCTCTAACAGGGTGTAGATTAGGACGAGTTGGAGCTCTATTTCTGGTAAAATAGAACGCGAAAGAGAGGCGCACAGGGATGCGGTGTGACGCAAACGGAGCCCTACCTCCTGCTAAATCTTATGGAATAATTAGTACGCAATGGAAAAAAAACAAAACAGAATAGCTATGTGTGTTTACAAGATTTAAGTGTCCGGAATTTTGAAGACAATATGTTTTTTGGATAAAAGAAAGGACGCCACCAATTGAGAAGCACGCTGGATGCCGGTACGCACGGCGGAGCTTGCCTGCACGCCACGTTTAATTGATTGTTTTTGCAATATTGGACAGGGAGTCGTTAACAATACTTATCTTGTCTAATTCTGACTTGGCGGACTGCTATCGCGACAAAGGGATATTAATTCTTGGCTCGTATATTTTGATTTACGACCCACAAAACTGTCAGGGCTCGAGTTTGGATACCCATTCGTGACATGCATTAAAAACCTCATCTGTGACCACACGGAGTTCAAGGCATTCGCGAAGCACAGAAAGAATGCATTGAAACTTCCCTGTAGAAGTACTGATCGTCAGAATTTGGATGAACCAGACATTCTTTGTCAAACCGAAAGGCATCTGGGACATGAGATCCTTGGAGGCATTGCCATACGCCTCTTCCATTATACACGAGCAAAATTTCGCTGAGCCCCAAGCCACTTCAGCAGAATTAATGTGGCTGCGTGTGGTATTTCCATAAGGTCAGTATTTTTTACTGAAATTGGAACCAACACCCACAATATACCATCGACGCAGTTGCAATACATATATACATACGCTTCAGCAAACCATTATTGTTTTTGATCGCGAAGAAATTGTCGTTTCTAGACGGTTACTAAAGTTCATGTACAGAGAAACCTATTGCAAGGTTTTTAATTTTGGTTTCTATTCTTTTGTTTTGTTTGTAACCAAATTCTTTACACGTTCCATAACTATACAGGCGTTGTACAATACGCCGGATGGGATGCTGCGGCACGCATTCCGGTATTAGCAGAGTTGTTGAACTGAAAACTTTACGATGTCTTTATTTTCGGCTCGAAACTTTTCACACCTACATGCTGAGAAGTTGCTGCGCTAAACTTCTCACACCTATGTGCTGAGACTAACTCCGATGAAGAGACTGAGTGGTTGAGAGTGCAGAAGCTTACACAAGCATTTTGTGCGGAATAAGAGGAGAGCAGCTCATTTATACTCGCTTTTCCGAAAACCTTGAAAATTTGTACAATCAGAGATCTAAGAGGATCAGCTTGCTAGTTCAAAAACTTACACCCCATTGCCTTGGTGTTACCTATCTAGCTAAACCAGCCATGACCTGACGCACCCTTGGTGCATGCAGCCAGTAGGTGTTTCCCATTTATACAAATTCTTTTTGTGCTTACAGATATCTTCAGTCCATGAGGCGAAACCTGTTAGTGTGACTTAACTACATGCGTTCTGGCTAAACAAGTGTTGCTCCTGTAGAATTCTGAATGGCTAAAGTATAAGCTCTCCGAGGACCGCACGGTGTCGTGACATTTGAAGGAAAGCACGGCTGGCACATGGCATCAATATTATGTGAAACGCCGAGTTCCAAAACAATTCTTTTGTCAAAGACCAGGGAGCGGCTCTTCCGATTGTTCTGCCCTAGATGATCGAGAAAGGGGGGGGGGGGGGGTGAAGTGCCGAGTCTTTGGCTCAGGAAAGCTTGCACTCATTGGAAGAACCACCGCGTTTCCGTCGGCAGTGTGTTCCCCAAGACGGTACCTCGCACAAATGATATGAATACAGTGCCCCCAAGAAAGCGCTTCAGTACCGGCGTGCATAAGTCTCCAGCAATGGTATTCAAATTTGCCGTCTAAGAGTAATAGACGTTTTAAAATGCCACCGGGCTGCACAATACAATTATAAGTACTAACCTGTGAATCGTTTGAAAGCAGTTTGCAGGATTTAATGGGGAAATTACAGCAAACTTCTGTCAGTAAATAAAGAAAGGCAGTGTGTAGGAAAGTCCGCTACGTTATCCACTGTACTTTCGCATGAACATTTGTGATTCGTAGAGTAGCCAAACTTGCCGATCTTTTTGCGTAAGTTACTTTTGCCTCATTTCTCTGCAGTAAAATTAAACCGTTCAGCCTTCCGTAGCAATAGAAAGAGCATGAACTCCGACCATGGCATAGCTATCTGCGCCTTTGGTCCCTTTTCAACGGCGTCACACAAGGTATGCCATTTGTGGTGCTCTTGAGCCGGTGTGTGAGCGGCGAACTCTCAAGCGTTTAACAATGCGGCAAGAACTTCATGCCCACGACTTCAGAAAAGACGCCATGTTGTTCTGATCCTAGGCCGATCTTTCATAATGAAGGGAATGATGGCCACTGCCCGTAAGTTTTTATCATAGTTTTATGAGTTTTAGCCATGGTTAGCCACATGATCCTAAGTGGTTCGAGGTACGTTGTAGCCCGCTTACCTTCTGCGACGACTTGCGTGGCATCCTGCGACAGTTGAAAGCCGGGAGTTTCTTCTTTCTTATCTGCTTTCTCTCATAGCCAGGAGCCGCGTCGCCACAAGAAGAAAGAAAAAAACAACGCAATAACAGGTAATGAGCAATGATGATAACAATCAGTCATTGAGCAAAATGCCCTTCTAAACTAGTTCTGCATCACGAGTTACCATAGCTCTTGGCGAAAAATCGATCCCTTCCTTAATGAGTGGTTTAAGAAATTTGGCTTGCCTATTCCTAATGAAATGGTTGAACGCTCCCTCTGCAGACATCGACGTTTCATTTGGAGAATTTTCGTTTTCAGAAAATTTTGCGAGGAAACATTTGCAAAAAAGTAATGTTCATGTGTATGAAAGAAATTTTGAGAACCAAAGTTTCCTCTATTTTTTTTAATTGGTGCCTTTTCCAGACTGCTGCACGGTAATAAAACAGCCATAAAAAAATTTTAGGGTCTAATTCGGGTGTCCAGTACTAACTAGTGTATTGTAGGGGACGGCTGCACTGAAAAAAGTTCTTTAGAGATTACCGGGTCTGGAGCAATGCCAGCCGCGGCACAGGCCACTTCTTCATCCGCCTAACGTCCGGCTGACGCAGCGCGCTAGAGCCGCATAATAATAATAATAATAATAATAATAATAATAATAATAATAATAATAATAATAATAATAATAATAATAATAATAATAATAATAATAATAATAATAATAATAATAATAATAATAATAATAATAATAATAATAATTGGTTTTGGGGGAAAGGAAAGGGCGCAGTATCTGTCTCATATATCGTTGGACACCTGAACCGCGCCGTAAGGAAAGGGACAAAGGAGGGAGTGACAGAAGAAAGGAAGAAAGAGGTGCCGTAATGGAGGGCTCCGGAATAATTTCGACCACCTGGGGATCTTTACCATGCACTGACATCGCACAGCACACGGCGCCTTAGAGTTTTGCCTCCATAAAAACGCAGCCGCCGTGGTCGGGTTCGAACTCGGGAACTCTGGATCAGTAGCCGAGCGCCCTAACTACTGAGCCACCGCGGCGGGTGCGTTAGAGCCACATACTTCTTTCTTTTTTCTCTTTCTCTCACCTATTCCAGCTCTCTGATGTAATAATGTTGTCACTGTCTGTCTCGTAGCATGGTCACAGTGAGGAGATCTTAAATTCATTCTCTGTGCGTGTGTCTGTCTGTCGTGCCCGCAAGCCGACAGGAGTACATGATTTAGGGAAATTAGCCAACAGTTTTTCTAACAATTTTTTAATGAGAAAGAAAATGATTAAGTAATAATTCAGGAAGCAGATAGATTGACACATTGTTGAAGGAAAGGCGACACGCCACCCGCGGAGACACCCTACATGTAAAATTCGGTCTTGGTCTAGTTGGTACAAACATACACAAGTTCATAAAGAATATTCAAGAAATAAGGACAATTGAAGAGACAGAAGAAAGTTCCTTAAGCACGCACATGCGCTGTGTCTTTGTTTCCCCATCTCAATCAACGGCTGTCTCTCTTTAGTGCTTGCTTCGATGTTTAATTCCTTGCTGTTCTGTTCTAAATAAACCCCATGACTTGCGCGTGTTATGTGAACTGGTATATATGCACCCCCCTCCCCCGCCACCACGCCCAACCATCGCTATCCACGCTGTATGTCCTACCAGACCGCGTATGCCAAGTGGAGCGTGGTCGCAGGAGGAAGGGGGTAGTTGTAAAAAAAATCATGGTAGTTTTGCGTTGTTATTCCAAATGCGAATTAGGTGCGAGGTCACTCGGTTTCGGTGTTCGGATCCACTGTTCACGGATCGAATTTGTTCGGACCGCGATAATGTGTTTATGGCCTGGACACCTAACCTCCTGGACACTGCAGTCTCCGATAGTACTTACGTCGAAAAAATCATGGGCGGTTTATATTGTGCTAATCACTAGTTATTGTGCGCTAGCACGGTTAGCAGTGGTTTATCGTGGTTTATTAGGACTTTCTACGGTTTAACTTGATTTGAACCAGCTTACCTTGGTTGATATGTCATTAGATGTAAGTTTGATATTACACCATTTAAGACTTGTGGTGCTGTGGAATTGGTCATTCTCTACATTCTCATATCCCTGGGGGTCCTCATACAACAGCTGGCGCAGTGGTGCAGCACTTCAGCGATCCGGCGCTGTCATCCAATGACAGGTGCTGCCATCGGTGGGGCTTGTGAGACCCAGGTTGTTCTTTCCGAGGAATATATTGTGGTCAATCAATCATTGAACTGCCAACTGCCATGATGTGCAGTTTCACACGATAGGGTGGGCTGGTTGCCAAGCGTTATATATCGGCTTATCAAGGGCACACGGGAGATCGTAAAAACTGACAGACAGCGGCTTTTCGGCTGAACGTAAGCCTTAGTAATAGTGCACTAAAACACTAGCGCTACGTCAGGACTATCAGAATTTAGAACATTCTTATCCTATTAGCCACAAAAATGAGAAATTTAGGGGAATATGGTGCACACAAAGAAACCAACATTTTTTGAAAGAAGGAAAGCGCAGAGAAATTATTTTTAGGGAACGAAAGCGGCTGAGCAGTCGCTGTAGCAAATAATTTGACATGAAGCAAGAGGAAAGTTCTTTTTTTTTGCATTTTTAAAAGGCGAGAGAACCGCCAAGCCAATCTCAGGTTCAACCTATCGCATGAGGTTAGAGCGTCTTCGGTGCCGTCATGAAACTTCGCTGAGCAAACGGTTTTGGTTTTCTCATGCCCATCAATTCTGGACAACAGCATTTTTGAGTGGGAAACCTCTAATGAACGCAGGTTTTTCATATAATGTAAGATTTCACTATAATTATCAATATATCCACAGATCAACCGACGGCAGTCTTGTATTTTTTTATATTCACGTTTTCGCTATCGTCAATACCGTTCCCAATTGGTTTTCTATGGCAGTCTTAACTATTGGATGCGAGCGATGGAAACACTTCAAAAGAAATGTTTTATCACATATCAGATTGATGGACCATCACATTCAATATTTCTATAACACTGTCTTACAGTTTTCCAATTTTCGAAATTTTTGCTCGAGAAAGCTGGACATGTGGCATGAGCAGAAGTTGATCTGCACTGAGAACTTCAGTATAGCGTCATAAGCGATACTTTTGTGCTGCGATCTACAAGGGCCGGATATCTGAAAGCATGTTTTTATAGGGCTCAAATCGCACTAAAACACTAGCGCTAAATCGGCAGTGAAGGAAAGCAACCGGAGCTGCATTGCTCCCGCCACTCCCATGGCAAATCCATGGGAAACTATCTAAACCGCATCGCCGCTGTCAAGAACTCGCGTGTAATTAACAGAGATCGCCATATGAGCAACGAAGACGGTGCCCCGAAGAGCTGACGCGACATAAGAAGGTGTTGCGCACGTCGATCGCTCAATGAGGCAACGCAGAGTGAACGATGGCGACAGCGTAGGAGAGAAATGCGAAATGGGAATTATCGCGAGCCCAACAAAGACGGTCGCCTCACTGCTGCCCTCAGTGAATAGCCATCGGTTCTGCGATTCGCTCCGCTCACAACCGCGCTAACGCGACTGCTCCAGCTTTCGCATTTGTCGAAGGTGCTAGTTTTGGAACCGTCTTTGTTACGTCCTGCTTCCCAAGCAGTTCATTTATTTCCTAGAGGAATGTGTAGAGCTAATGCTTCTGGAATAATGTCTACCTAGTGAGCGATAACGTTCCTGAAGATTTATCTTATGAGGATGGCAACATGATAGCGCGACTTAAACATAGTTGAGTAGAGAAAGTGCCGATTGTTGTTCACTTGAGATATGACGCGAGCAGTGATCTGGTTGGCAGAGCGTGGATAACGTCATGTGGCCAAGCAAACAAGAAGGCAAATAATGCCAATACATTTGCACCTACCGCAGGTTTGCATACGCTCTGGGCCAATCCTTCAAGAAACGCCCCCTTCAGAATTGCTCGAGAGATTGTACTACATGCAGTTATCACGACCTGATCGGCCCTTCTCGTTCACTGTGCTAACAATTTGCCGTGCGACGAATACTAGATCGTCAACTGATTTAGCCAGGGAAGCATTCGACCATATTCGAAGACGTCTTGAATTAAACAAATCATATTCGCTTTAAATTTGCAATACGCCTCAGCGGAGAAGCGGTCGGATCATTTGTTCCTCTCTGCGGCGTGCCCCAGGGATCCGTATTGTCGCCGACGTTATTTATTATTGATTTCATCCCGCTGGCTTGGCGCTTACATGACATAATATTTCTTCAGTACGCTGACGACATCGCGGTGTGGAGTACACACCAAGATATCCGTACTCAGGAGGCTGCCCTTCAATCTGCCTTGGATGTTACCTGTAATTACGCATCATCCATCGGACTTCAGCTATCCGTGCATAGAACAACATACACGTAAGTCGCCAACCGCTGGGGATGCCGTAAATTTGCTGCAAGTCCAATCCGTCTTTGTCTATCAAGAACCCCACTACCCGAGCATGGCTTTCTCAGGCAAAAAGGCAAGCTATTCAGACTTTGGGTTTGATTAGAAGAATTACCCCTAAAACTGGTGACGGCAGTTCTGCAGCCACATTCAACATCCCAACAACAACAGCCCAGTTTCAACATCTTACAAGAGCCCAATGGGATCACCTTGAAGCCGTGAACCGAGTGTCTATGAGGACGTGCCTTCCACGCATCACACCGGTCATAGCTTTACAAGAGAATGCGCAGCTCAACACCATTGATGACCTGGTGCAGCAGCGCCGTGAAGTGCGCAGTCTTAAGGCCAGTCTATCGCACTCCACGCATGCACTGAGGACTTATGCAACGTCACACTCCATTCTTCAGCCGCTAACGCCAGTTCTTCCCCCATGGAAGTTTGTACAGCTCAGCGACAACAAGCCAACAGATAATCGCCGGCCAACATCTGCTCATTCGGCATCGTTGCTTCGCCAGGAATTTGAGGAACAAGATGCTTGCCTGCCTGAAGGATCCATTGTTGTCTACGTAGACGCAAGCATACAAGACTGCAAAGCAACAACTATCAACAAGCAACAAGCTATCTACTGCCCGTGCAGACCTGCCCTGAATCAAACCTCTTGGTTTCAGCTTACGGAACCCCTTCGTTGTTCTGTGCTGAGCTCGTTGCAGTTCAAGAAGCACTCTGCTCTGTGGCCGACATAACTATGCTCCCTCCGGCCCGCGTTGTCATCCGCACTGACGCCCTTCAAGTTGTCCGGTTGCTACGACGTGTTAGCCGCTGTCCCACGATATGTCAGGACATCCACCGGCTCGCGGCACGCATCCCGCAGCCAGTACGTATTGAGTGGATACCACGGGATCTGCTGACCTATCAAAGTCAGGCAGATTTAGAGGCCTGGCTTGCGAATACAAACTCATCACCGCCTCGGCTCCTTCATTCGTACAATTTTACCCTCCTTTCATCAAGAAAGGAACTCCTCCGGCGCCGCACACGTGCTCTCATCCCTCCGTGTGCGGTAACCCTCCCCCGCGGTCTTACCCGTGCAGAGGAGGTTGTGCTTCTTCTTCTTCTTCTTCTTCTTCTTCTTCTTCTTCTTCTTCTTCTTCTTCTTCTTCTTCTTCTTCTTCTTCTTCTTCTTCTTCTTCTTCTTCTTCTTCTTCTTCTTCTTCTTCTTCTTCTTCTTCTTCTTCTTCTTCTTCTTCTTCTTCTTCTTCTTCTTCTTCTTCTTCTTCTTCTTCTTCTTCTTCTTCTCCTTCTCCTCCTCCTCCTTCTCCTTCTACTTCTTCTTGTTCTTCTTAAGGGATGGCACATACCCACATAGTGGGATTGGCCAAGGTGCAGTGGCATAAACAAGGAAATTTCCATTGGAGATTACGACCAAATTTTAGCACCAAACTTGCTGGCAATGCGTGCTGGAGTCACCTCCTCTTTATCGTCACATGGCGGCACTGGTCACACGGTACGGTAAGAGGCTTTAATTACTGCCGGACTGAGCTTGTTTTCTGCTTCATACAGCGCAGTGCATTCGACGTGTCTCGCTGCATTCATGAGGTGCGTCTCGCTGTATGAAGCCCATAGAACTCGCCCTCACCTCAGCGGCGCCCGCCGCGGTGGTCGGGTGATTGAGACGAGGTGCGGTAAATTTGCGGCTGGGGCGGCTGTATTTGGATAGAGGTAAAATGCAAAATACGCCTCGCACTTTTTCTCACACTTCCCGTCCTTCTCCAATGAAAGCGCTCCTTCGTACATGTATGTTTTTACAGTGCTAACATCGTGTGCACAAGCCTGTGACGGCACGCTCTTATGCTTTCCTCTCGCATAACCCTGCGCATAACCCTTTAATTTCTTTCGGCCGCCGATCAGCCGTCCAAAAACGCGTTACAGTTTTCGCGCATCGTTTCCTCCGTTTTATTATTATTTTCATAACTTTTATAAAAACGAAACTGCACACTGACAGAATAAAAATTTATAAAAGAAATACTCTCCATCAGACGGCCTTTCGACGGGTGCCATTCCTGCTTCCCCTGTGTTGCCCACCAGGGCACGTGCCAGTAGGAAAGGCGAAGAAGACGGTAGCGGCTGTGATGTTGTCCGCTGCTTCGCAATCACGCCTCGCCGCCGGTGAACGACAACACTCCACCATAAGAATCGTGTCTCCCAGGCGCTTCTGGCTCGGCCTCCTTGCTGTGGCCCTAATTATCAGTGGCTTCCTCCTCTGGTGTTCCGTACACGGCGGATATCAGGTGTGTACACAATGGCCTATGTTGGGGCCCGTCCCCGCCTGCTTTGGGCGGCTGCCACAAGGGGGCTGCATGAAAGCCTGTAACCTTGTCTAGCGGGCACCCTTAATCCACTCAAAAAGTATTGAGCGGGAACTTTGGTCGGTGCCAGATCTGTATCATAATTATCGCAATGCTCTTTCTAAAGTGCGCTTAAGATTAAGTCCACTCATCATACTTGGGGATGCTGATCGCGTATAACGCACCCAAACATGGAACTGAATATTAGAACAGGGCTAAGTGCGGATAAACGGGAGTAGCCTCCGTCCTACAATGGACGTAGTTGGGTTGTTGTGAAGGTTTAGTCCATGCGGATCATGCCCAGCTTTCTCGGCCAAAAATTTCGTATATTGGAAATTCGAAGACACTCTTTTAGAAATATTGAAGGTAATGCCAATTATTTTGCTATGTAGCAAAATCTTTCTTTTAAAGTGTTTCCAGTGATCGCGCATCGAACAGTTAAAACTGCCATAGAAAACCATTTATTGGGGAACGGTTTCGACGATAGCAAAAACGTGAATAGAAAGAATACAAGGCTGCCTTCGGGTGACCTGGGGATATATTGATTGTTATAGGGTAATCTTGAATTATATGAAAAAAATTGCGTTCATGAACTCTTTCCCGCTCTAAAATGCATTTGCTGCGTTCCTTCATCGCAGCTGGGCCCCTCTCGCGGCCCCCTCCTGGCGTCCGGTCCGCACGACGGTGTGATGGAGGGCCGTGCGTCACCTGGAAGCAAGCTGGACCCATGCCGGGACTTGTACGAGTACGTGTGCCACAACTGGAGCTCGTCGCATGGCGCGCGCACCTTCGGCGAGGATGTGGCCCGTTCCTGGGAGAGGCTTGTGGAGCAAGCGGCTCTGCCCTCTTATCCCAAGGGCGCGTCCAGACCCGCCACGGCTGGCCTGGCACCGGAGTACGCACTCGAGGCAGTCCGGCAGTACCACAACGCTTGTCTGAGCCTTCTCAGAAGATCTGAGAAGGCGAGCTGAATGTTCTTCGAAGCTGTCTTGCCGTTATCGCTTCCACCAGAACTGCGAGAAAAAAATTCGGGGGACGCTTAATCGCCGCCTTAAGGTTATGACGCGTTAGGTTAATGGCTTGCTTCAGCTGCATGAGGTTTTCTCAGCACATCACATTGCAAACACGAACAATCTCGGACAAGACACACAAAGCCTTCCTTTAACCAAGTCGAACGAATATGCCACGGGGTCCAAGGCGTACAGGTCTAGTGAGTCTAACTCGAGATCCAAGCGGAAGGGTTCGATTCCCATCTAACCCAAATTATATTTTCAATGCAATTATATTACTTTGCGTTCTTACATGTCACAATGAAGTTTGAGGCACAATGCGGCCTGATGTATTCCTTATTTATGTGATCTTTTAATCACGTTTCAAATCCCCTCTTGTCTCGTGACGGCACGGACAGCGCCTGCGCCACTGGGTACCCCGCTGAATGGGAGCCTTAACGCTCTCGCTTTAAAAAAGTCCTAAATGAGTCTCAACTTCATCCCATGGACGTCTTCCCCTATATTTCGGCTGGCTATATACTGAAATATTGTAGACAGAAACCCAAAATATTGAATTGCATGGAACTTTCTTTCTGCGTCATGAAACCCACTGTGCACGCTGTCATGAAGCACCCATAATAGATTTATTGCCCCCATTGCTTTCAGTTCACCCAATATCTCCAGTGCTAGTTTTTACTCTGTCCTTAAATTCTTTTGTTTGCCCGACATTACATGATTTGGGCACCTTGTGTTAATAATAAACTTTTGTTGCATGCAATTTGCAACTATAAAAGTGTTCTTGAAAATATAGTAGTGAAGGCAACGGCCGAAGGCCGCGACAGAAACATCAGGTTAGGGTCAATCCAGTTCGGAAGGTGTTCTAGAATTAATGTGCAGTCCCAGTAAACCTAACGTAGTCATGCGCATCTGTGCAAAAGCGTCGGTCTGGAGCAAAATCGAACGTGTCCTGTTTCTGTATAAGGCGTAACCCAATGGCATAGCCAACGCTGCTCTAAAGTTTTGATTCATTCTTAAAGGAAGCTGCATCGAAGTCCAATGCAATTGATGGCACGGTAGGTCTAGCATCAACTCACAAACGGCACGGATGTTAATAGTAATTAGCGCGAAGAAAGTATGGGAACCCGTGAACAGAAGAAAAATAAAACAGAACTTGCAGAGAGTGCCTTCGTGTTTCCTATAATATATAGCTTCTGGCTGAAATTGTACCATTTTATGCGCCCAATTTAATTGTACTAACGGATGTTTTCTTCTTTGAAAAAAAAAGGCCCAAAGATGCACGAATTGTACAGGTAAAAGGAAATCCAGTTTTGTGCCTAGTTTGCAGTCCAAAAACTAGCTCTACATGACCATTCCTCAAATTTCAAAAGAATGCAACAAGAGACGAGAGGTTCCATATTCGCTGAAATTGACTGGCCCATTCCGAAGGCCACACGTTCCCACTTTGTCATGTAGACGTCCAAGAGCGTATACGATCTGACAAGGCACTTGAGGCGCTAGTTGTTCAGCCTAAAGCATTTGTTATCAACTGTTGCGATGATAAAAATGAACTCAAAATGCAAACAAGGCAGACCAACCGGACGCATTGCAGGATCTGCGCACGGAAGTGCTGCGCTTGCTTGTGGCACTGAACTCGTCTTGGGAGCTCTTGGAGCCGGATCCTTCGGACGAGGGTGTGGTGAGGCTGCTGCTTCTCCTGTCCCTGCGCTTCGGCTTGGCACCCGTGCTGCGCGTACGGCTCAGGGCGGTGGGTGGCAACAGGACGCAGTTGCTGGTACGCACGCCGCTCCTACACCAAGCGTGGACGCCAAAAGCAGTGCATCAAGCGGCCGACTTGAACGAGGCTGTCCAGCGTATAAGCATGCAGTGTAATGGCACTAGTATCAAAGTGACACGGATCCAAATCTGAATGAAGCCCGCTACGTTTCCTTAGAGCGTACTTTTACGAGGATAACACGCTGTGTTCATTTACGGCAGGACTGGAGCTGCGGCGGCCGCCGGTCGAGTCCAACCATGGTTCATCTAATAGTGTTCATGCTTCCTGCAACTCGCTTCCCACTGTTCTTTTGTAGCCGTCGAAAAAAAACTGAAAATGATATTTGAGGAAAGGAAAGACGTATTAATTGTCTCATTCGAGGAGCACACCTGAAATGCAGTGTGGTGTACTTGATGGAGGAGAGAGTCAACGAATGATTTTGACTATCAGTGTACCTTTAACATATACTCATATCTTATTGATATTTTTAACTTGAACTCATACTCATTTTGCCTTTCGCCTCCATCGACACTCGGACGTCAGGGCCAGTTCTCTTTAAGTATGACATCAGCCTTTGGGACTAGATTGTTAAATATTGGGGTCATAAAAACAACCATGTATTCTAAAGACATATTTCTGGGGTTGGCTTTCCACGGCAGTCATTTAAAAATGCTGTACATTTTGTACGGAGTTGCAGACTTTCAAATACGCGATGCTGCACTCGCGCCGTCTTTCAGGTGGAGCCATCAAAAGCACCCCTGCCGGGCGACCGGCTTCCAGGTGGTGCGACGGCCCTGCTGCTGTCGTGGTGCGCAATCTACATGCGGACCCGGCTTGCCGACGAAGATATGACTGGCATGGCAGACGTGCTTCGAGACATGCTGTCGTTGTCGTCTCGGGCGTCTTCTGAGAGGGGTGCACTGCGCTCGCCTGAGGTCCTCGCGCACCTCGCCCCATCTGTGCCCGCGCACATCTGGATCGATTCCGCTACTACGGTTCGTATGTCATCGTCAGCATACCCATTACCCGAGTTAATTGCAGGCTGTGTTCTCTTAATAGCATTCAGCTATTCCTATATTGCTTCAGTCGCGGCAACGACACCCCGGGAAGTTTCCTTAGCTTGTCATCTCATCTCACTCTTAGCCGCCACCGACAACGTTATCCCCTCTCTCCGTGTTCGCTACAATACACCCGGTTGACAGCGCGTGCTCGTATCTGTAGAACGACGCGAGTGCTAAAAAGAATGCATATATGATCTTACGATGCAATCAAGTTTAACCCTGCAATGGTCAATGGTCATGCATTAAAAACGTCGGATAAAAAATTATAACTTCCAAGATTTCATTAAAATGATCCCCTCAGTGGATATATATATATATATATATATATATATATATATATATATATATATATATATATATATATATATATATATATATATATATATATATATACACATATATGGTCGAAGTGATGAACTTCAACAAGGACCTCCCGACCACCCCCAACCCCACCAACCCACTACCCACTCCCCACGGGACAGGTACAAAGACCCCTTTCCTTCTCTTCCCTGTTTAGCTTCTGCTGCAGTGCCATTGAAATTGACGACAGGTATAGAACTTACTCAAGGCAATAATACTAGTGTGGTTGCATAAATGCAACCGACATCACACACAGTTTTGCACAGTTACTAAATTCTCCTACTGGTATCAGTGCTTGGAACTACCCCATCTGTCAAATAAATTTGCATTAGCACGAGGCTAAATGTCCAGTGATTTCTTTGAAGTATAGCACCTTCCAAAGGCTTCAACGCTACCTGCGCCTGCCGGTGACAGCGAGCCGTGCTATTTGCTGCTTTGGCAGACCGCAGGACAGGTCGCCGGCGATAGCTGGACGTTGGCACTGCATTTTGACCACCCGTAACTGTCTGTTTTGAAAGAAGGAAGTGTAAAAAAGACGGATGGCCAGAAGAAAGAGATGCACGGAACCCTACTAGAACATACGACCTAACGTATTAGGTTGCTGCCTTATGCGAAATGAACAGTTTTTCTATTTGCACGTACACATGCAGTGTGAAATACCGGGTCATTTAAGAGAAAACTTTTTTTGCACTCTCAGTTTTCTCAGCAGTTCTTTCACTGAAAAAAAAAAATCTTTTGAGCCGAGACCAGGGCACCACTAGCCGAGGCTCGCAGCGAAACTTTTTTTTTTTTTTGGTGGGGGAGGGTGGGGGTAGGGGGGAGAATAAATCTGGTGGCTTAACCTCTTTTCTTTGTAGTATATGGCGGCGAATAGTGATGGGTGTGTTTGTTGAGTTGTCACGAATATTGTCACGACGAATATTGGTCATCAGTTCTATTGAATTTTATCTTCGGTTTGCCTTCTAATAATGCTTTTGCGGAGTGGGTAGATAACAGTTTGGGATGAAGTTTTCTGAGCCGAACGCCAATTTAATTCGACAGTACTCTGCCAGAAGTAATTGTGTTCATAAATTTCCGCGAAAGCCCGTAGTGCATTGCCCCACCTTCTCCTTCGGTGTATGAGTGCATTAGAACCACCAGAGTGGTCGCTTAGCGGTTTGAGCATCCTCCTTTTGAATCAGCACAAATGCGGGTTCTGAATCTAGCTCACTTAACGGCGTCGTAGATATCCACCCCCTTCAGTCGCAAATTATGATCCTATCGAAACAAAACTTCCAAGTTTTGAGATGTTTGTAAGGAACATACGTAGGTAGGACAAAACACAATTCAGTCCCCTAGAATTATGCCACATCTAGGGTCCAGACATCTCTACATCACAACTTTACACTGTTTCCAGGACGTCAACGGTACTAATTCTGATTGATTTAGGCATGGAAAAGTCATTATGCGTCTTCCAGGTTTTTACGACATTTGAATACTCTGATGCGCGCAAAACACGCGAACGGATAAACGTACCTTCCGGAGTCACCTAAAAACGGTTTTCTTTTCGTTAATTTCGCATAAGTGGCTTAAAGAAGGTTCACGTGCCTTATTGCCGAGGGTTAAAGAGTATTAATAAGCTTACTCATTCGCGGCACATACATTCCAGCAGTAACAGATGGAAACAAGGTGATTGCACAGGTGCGAGCTCATTGATTGAAGGCATTTTCCAATGCCTCTTCCTCGCAGTACGCCTCTTTCCGAGTCGTCTCCGAGCCACCGGGAGTGCTGGTGCGTGCGGTGTCCACAGTCCGCTCGGTGCTAAGCGTGCTGCTGAAGCCGCACTACCGCGAGGTGGCCGCTCCCTTCTTGCTCGTCCAGTCGCTCGCCGTGGTGCTGCGGCTGCACGTCACAAGAGGTGCTGAGTTTAGATCCCAAGCAAACGTAAGCTAGCTGCGGTCGCTAAACTGGGTGAACATATTGCCTCCTACAAATGGCCACACTAAGCGCTTTCACTCTTTGTGCTTAGCTCTGTCTACTCTGTACATCATGGGTACAAGGTCGTGTTATGCTAGTCATGGTCTTACCATTAGGCGCATAGAAAGTGGTCCTGCCTGCACCTTTACGACGCCACCCGTTGGTGACCGTTGTGTAGATATCTTCTTTCTAATAACGAAGGTGTTGAGGCTAGCGTTTACCTTCTTTAAAGGCGTCCTGACAATAGCGAGTATGCGCAATGCTTCGAATACGTTTTTGGTCGATCTTTTACACCAAATTATTATCACACTTTAGACGTATTTGCCTCACCATTCGGGAAACCAACTTTATACGTTATTTTTTTTTTGCTTGCGTGTGTCGCCGGCGAGGTGAATGCTGCTGCACGATCGGAAAAGCCACGTCGGGAAAGGTGAGACAGACGAGACGCCCTTTCTGTAACAATTAAGGGGTGAACGTGACGTGACAGACCAGGGGTGAAACTACGTTTACCTCGTGTGGCATGAGAAGCATACGTCTTGACTTTCGTTTGTGCCATGCGCGCCGCGTTAGCTGACGCCATGAGCATAAGCAGGGTTAGAGGCACTGTACGGCTGATCGGGAAGGCGTATGGTGCGCTCTGGCCATACTCTAGAAGCGCACAGCACGCACGAGGAGCGAGCAGCCTACTGCATTCCTTGCATTCAAAAAAATTAATTTGGATGATGCGGCTTGCGGAACCGGAAATACGAAGTATCTTGTGTATGCTCATATCCTTGCCCGTTTGCAGTGATGGGAAGCGGAACGAGTGGCGACGCCGGTCGCACGGCCATCTCCGACCATCAGCGCTGCCTGGCCCTGAGCCGACGCGTGTTGGCACCCGTGTGGAGTGTGCTCTACTCGGAGGCCATCGCCGACCAGCGGTTCACGCCGCGCGCAGAGGTGCTCGTGCACGAGCTCAAGCTGAAGCTTCGCTCGCGAGTGCGGGCTTCGCACGTTCTCGATGGGGAGAGCCGCACCACGGCGGACCGGAAATTAGCCGCCGTGCGAGCAGTCTTCCCCAAGGATCAGGCAAGGAGTACTCATTATGGAGTTCATTACGGACCATATTGTTGAAGACCACGCATTGCGGGACTTGTGCAGCGATTGTGTGGCTATGAAGAGAGGAAAGGCACGGTAACTGTCTCACTTTCAGTAGACACACCTCAATCACGCCGTCAGCTGAAGCTAACTCGCTCGGCTCCTGATCCGGCGTGCCCGAGTTTAAACCTGGCCTCAGGGTCACGTTGCAATGGAGGCGAAACGCAAAAAGGCACTCGTGTACTGTGCGATGTCAGTGCACCTTAACGATCCCCAGTTATTCTGGACCTATCGAATACAGCACCTCTTTCTCTCTTTATTTTTCCAATCCTGCCATCCTCCCTCCCCTTAAGACGCGCTTTAGGTGCGGCTTTCGTTTCCTCAAGCGCGATTTTTTTTTCTCAGAGAAGGAAGGAAGATGTAAGTGAAAGTAGAAGAGAAAGAGGGACCATTGTGGAGGGCGCCGGGATAATTTCGACCACGTCGAGTTCTTCAACGTGCACTGACATCGCACAACACCTGGGCGCCTTTTGTATTTTGGCTACCATTGAAATGCGACTGCGACGGTTGAGATTTGATCCCGTGTACCTGTGCCAGCAGAAAGCGCACGTGTAAAAATAAAGCGACAGTGGCAATATTGAGGGCGACTACACACATTAAGGATATAAACGAGGGGGGAGTAAGGTTTCGCGGGGAGAAATTCAAGGAAGTCTTTCTGAGTGGCGACGTCTGCAAATTTAGAGGAGGTAGCAATGATGTTCTTTTGCACAAGAGTCTATATGTGTAGTGCCGTTCTCGAATCCTGGTATAGAATGTATCCAGGTAGGCGAACGGGGCCATACATTTCTCCCTGTACGCCGATTACATCACCCTCAGCGTATCCGGAGGCTATGATGGTCGCATCGAAGATACGCTCTAAATAGCGACAAACATGGTCGTAGAACATTCTGGCTTCATGAGCCTCCACTGCGCCCCTACTAAATCTAAACTACTGCTCTTCCCCCCCCCCCCCTCCCACCGGCGTTTTCGACACATTCCTTCTATCCCTGTTCACATTAATGATCACTACATTCCACAGGTTCCCCAAATTCTGATACTTAGCCTTTTCATTCAGGTCAAGCGACTGAACAACCATACTCTTCAAACTCTTCGTACGGCTGTCCATCATCCACGCCTCATAGGGCTCGTGTCTAATAAAAACGCAGGTCCGTAGTTGAGAACTAATTTTTTCCGGGCCAGGCCTTCGTTCTTAGCAGACTCACTATTCACTACCGTACCTTCACTTCTGCCGTGCGGAAATCGACGCAGAGGACAGTTCTCTCCGTCGTATCCATAAATGCGCGGTGTGACGAAATGTATTCGTCACACCGGCATCCTCAATACACTACCTGAGAAGGTGCAGGCTAATCTCACCTCCCAATTTGCTCGTCTTGCCTGTGCAACCGCTGGTCGTCATAATTTAAATCCCTACCATCATCCTTACTTAGATTGCTCAGTCCATGGCTTAGTGGTTGAGCATCCGCCTCGCATGTCGGAGGAGCGAGGTGCGATCGCCAGTGCCGCC
This sequence comes from Amblyomma americanum, assembly GCF_052857255.1. Lineage (NCBI taxonomy): Eukaryota > Metazoa > Arthropoda > Arachnida > Ixodida > Ixodidae > Amblyomma > Amblyomma americanum. Next base: position 81,688,782 of record NC_135502.1, read on the forward strand.
GGGTACCCACCGGTGATACAATGGGTAAAAGCTTCCCCTGGCCCGGTACTCGGCATAAACAGGACGAAATTCTTAAAAAATGGGTCTTTGACACCACCTCGAGCAAACGAAAAATACCTTGTGCCATGGCGCTCTTTGGCCGCAGATGCCCTTGCGCCGCAAAAATTCCCCACCACCACCACCACCACCATCTTCATCATCATCATCTTCTCCTTCTTCTTCATCATCATCACCATACTTTTCCCTATCACATCCATCAAAGCCTTCGCAATCCCCTTTACCCAACACACACCCTGTTCACAATCTTCTAAGACGTCAAAAACAGGTGGAAGCCCTCCAAAAGCGCCTTTCCAACACCAGGGACGAGTTCATGTGGACGAGGCTGAATTCTCCTGCGGCCTTTCCTCTACCTTCTCAGCTGTTGATTCCACAGGCTGCCAATGGCTGCCACCATCGAAAGTTCTTCGGGGACGCAGCTTTCGCTCTTGTTCTAACCGCCATCGATAATACTAGCACTAACAGTGACTCAAAATCAGCCATATACAATTTCAGCGCGGGTCGGCTATCCCGACCAGCCTTGACCCTCCACCTGCAACGCCCTCCAATCCACTCCATCACCCTTCTTTGGACTCACGCATGCGCGGGCCCAGATGGTAACGAGAGGGCTCACACCTGCGCCCAAAATTTCGGTGTCCGAGTGGCGGCCATGGAGTCCGCCTCCAACCACATGGCCCCACTTACTGCGTGGGACCGCCTGCTTTCCTATCATGACGTATGTCACCATTTCCTCCTCGGTCTCCTGATATACCCTCCTGCCCACCGAAAAACTCTCGTTATCGCGAGACTCTGTGGCGTCAGCTTCAGAAATGCACGTTTCCCATCCCTTCCTTTCGCCACCGCATCCACCGAGCTCCAAACAGCTCCCCATCCAAAGGGGAGCTGTTTCAGACTAGTTGGTGTAACATGACCAAAATGGAACAGCGAGAACACAGGACGAAGTAGAGACGAACAACACAGGGCCTGACTAACAACAGAAGTTTATTCGAAGATGTGCACACAATAATTAATCTTGAGGCGAGTTAACAGCTGAGTCAACGTCAGGGCCGGTGCTAAGTGTCGAATAGAAGCAATAATATGAAAAAAAATCATTAAAGCAATAAAACTTTCGACAAGAGACGATAGTTTGAGACATGGCACAGTGACAGATGAAAACAGGAAACAAGGTATAGGGTGAAACATGGACCTTAAATCTTGTGGCTTGGAGGTTCGGTAAACGGGGTAAAGAAGATAAGTAGCTAGAAGATTAGGTGACTGGTTAAAATCTACTCTAAGGAGGTAATCTTACTTTTTATCCAGATAGGCTGCCTGTTTGGTTAGTATGTCAATGGTCTTCAATGTTCGTATCGACTTTGTGCCCCGTTTGCGCTGGTTCCTTTTTATCTCTTTATCTATCCCTCCACGGCTTGTCATTTCTACTTCGCCAGAGCCACCTTCGGCCACTTCATATGTAGCTTTTTTAATCATCTCCACCATAATCCCTCAATATTCATTGTAAGGAGCAGTTAGAGGCTGCCCGACGCAGCCCAGAGCCTAATATCTTGGACAAGATCCTGTGTTTTAGGCTCAGAGGGAAGCGGAAGCCTACCCTGCACAGGACGTCTCCTATTGAAAAACTGAAAATTTTCTGTCGTCACAACAATTTCCTGTAGTATTTTGGACCTTGACAAAAGAAATTCTTGCATTAACAGCATTATTTCTTGTAGTATTGAGCTATCTCCTGTGCTAAGACCCAACCAGTTGTATTGCAACAACAGAAGAGTTCACAATACTACAAAAAAAATTTGTAGTAACGACAGGACGAGAAAAAATTTCGGTTTTATTTTGAGACGGGCACTCTCGCATTTTTCGACTGCCGCCTTCCTCTTCCGCTGTCCCTGCCTTTGGGCAAATAAAGTTGTGATTCACTCGCTCACTCCCTCTCTCACTCGTGATGGCAGCCGAGATGTGCAATTACCGAGAAGACCGTTACATGAATATGTCATCACAACAGTGTACACCATATACACTACATACGGAAAGGATAACTTTCAAAAACACCATCAAATACAGCACTTGTTCTCTAGGAAAAAACTACGAGATACATAATTTTCGTCTCAATGAGACATGGGCACATGCATATCAGCAGACACGGTAACAATATACAACACATTAACGTTTGTGTTGGAGGGAAAAGAAAGTAAATTAGGAGAACAGCTAAAATGCAGCATGATTCATAATGTTATAAAAAACCGACACAATTTCTCCGGACTGAGACAAAACCAGTTGTTGGACGAGTTGGCGTTCACAATGATCCATAACAACAGCGCGACAGACGGGACAGAGAAGAAGGGACACGACACTGAACGCTGACACAACTAAAACATTTATTGGCCGCCAGCCAGTATAAATACTGCAGTGGTGGCCGTATAGGATACAAGCACGCTTGACTTGCGTGAGATTCAAAATCACCAGTACATCAAGCACGTGTCAGCAGGCAAGTGTCATACGTGAGAAATAATGTCACCGCTACAGTGGGCACAATTTAAAATTCACAATCAAAGTAACGATTTTTCTTATCTGACAGCGCTACAGCGGGAGTACTGATACATGTTTCTGAGGTCCTAGCTATCAGGTTGGCCACATGACAGAGAATAAATTTCTCCTTCCTGGCAAGGAACCAATTGTTTCGCGTGCCTTATCAAGCAGCTGTGCTGTTCTCTTTCCACTGTTGTGAGTCAGCGCTCTGTGTTGTGTCCCTTCTTCTCTGCCTCGTCTGTCGCGCTGTTGTTATGGATCACTTTGGGCCAAAATGGCCTGTGTTTTCTTGCAAAGTACGTGCCCACGAAGCCCTGTTCCCAGTAACAACGTTCTCTTTCTTCTAACGCCGCTACTGTGTCATTACTGTGCAGAGCGCGGGATGGTATCGACCCCGCGACCTGCCGGGCCTGACCCGGGGCGCGGGAGGTGGCTTCCTAGTACACACCTTGACAGCACTGGCGTTCCTCCAGCGGGTTCGTCGTTCCCCGGAGCGTACGTGGCTGTTGACTCGGCAACAGAGCCCGCGCGTTCGCCTTACCCGGGACAACGAGCTCAGCGTGCCAGCCGCCCAGCTGAGGGCTCCGTTTGCCTCGGGCCTCCCTTTCCTGGACTTGGCGACCCTCGGTGCTATGGCTTCCCAGCAGATGCTCCAGGTGGGACGCTCGCGCGTGGGGTCCATGCGCCAGTAGTGCTGAAAGCTTGACGATCAGTAATGGAGGAAGGTAGCAGAAAAAGAGGGGAGTGTGAAACCCCGTCCGCAGTGAACGAGATGCAGCCAGAGGTCCGAGTAAAATTTAGGCTTTGTCGCAAAAGCTATTGGGGTAGATATTTTGACTTAATCTTTATTACTCTCTTGAAATATTTTGGCCGGTTGTAGATAACTAGGGGTTTTCACAACTTTCAGGGCATGTATCCTTGTTTTCATCTTCTTCGTGCCAGTTGTTGCATATGAGCTTCTGTGTCGAATCAGCACTGAGGAATATACATGACGGTTCCGATATACAGCCAGTTGAAAGTCCAGCGTCCTGCTGTTTTCGCCTTGTTTCCGTCCCTTACGCTGGATTTACTGCGTGAGACCACGTAACGACTGACCCAGTTCTCCACTCTTCTTTTATGACAAATGGAATTAAAACTATATAAGGGGGGGTTAGGTTACAAGATGTAATTGTATGGGACCAGTCGTGAATAGATGTCATGCAAGCACTACCATGGACTAATGCGGGATGCAAGTAGAACGATGTCGACGCTGAAGATGTGGTTATATTCTTTGAAAATAAGTATTTCGGATCGGCCAAGCTGACCCGAAGTGTGTTTCCTCACTGCTGGAAACCTGTGCAGGCTGTGGGTGAGCGAGGCAGCCGCGTAGACGACACGGGAAGCGCGCGGGACTGGTGGACGGACAAGACACGCCAGCAGATGTGGCAGTACGTGCTCTGTTTGCGACAGGTATGCTGAACGTGCCAGTGTAACCTAGCTGCACACGCTGTGCACAATGCGCAGCGCTAGTACACTACGACAGCTAGGTCACAGTCAGGGCACTGACTGTCTGGTTACTGAATGACCAGTATGACGCTATCGAAGCTATAGCCAACAAACACTGGAACAAGTTTATGAGCTACGCCAATGAATACCTTACGCGCGGTTGTGTTAGGCGCCTTCTCGCTTCTTTCCCGGCGTACAACCAACATATGCGCTTGGGATCGCTGAGTGAGTCACGGTGACGAGGATTGGTCCGACAATGCTTGTTTGATCGCAGCCGCTGTTCCGCTTGCTGAGCTGGTCCACACGTTAACTATGACTCCGGACTAGTCCTGACCAGATACGCTTACATTGCACGGCGCCTTTCTCAAAGAGCAGCAGAGAAGGCATTAATACGCTGATGTTGCCTTTACTTACTTAATTTAAGCAGGTTTCATTGTACTCAGACCTCGCAACTTTGTTCATTAGGCAGTATTCGTAAATGCACAAGGAGGACTGACTACAGCATTACTCTTGCTATACAGAATTCCCACTCTCACTCAGAAAGCACGGGCAAATTTGCAAGGATCGAATGCTGGCTTCTGCGCAAGTTTCGCAAAAATACACCGATTTTTCAAACGGAGGGCCCCATTCACACGAAATGCTTGTCTTAAGCCCATAAAGTTGCACAATCCTAGCGAGTCAGCAGCAGCGTAGGTTCAAGAAAAGTCGCGTGCTACAAGTTTCTACTATTCTTGACATCCCCAGCGAACAATTTCGGGGGTCTTATCAATAAGCATGGTCGCTTTTCTGGCACTCTACGCGTCAACGTGAGCAGGTGTACCTCTCCGGCAACGCGGGCGGCCTGGCGTACTCGGACGCGGATGTGTGGGACGAGCTGGGTAGCGCCGTGCTCGGGCTGCAGACCGCCTTCGAGGTGGCGCTGGTAAACCGACCGATCGCCGATTCAGTAGGAGGGCGCGGCGACACTCCATCTGGGCCCCGGCAGGGCCCACTGTCCATGAGTCAGCGCTTCTTTGTGCGCTTCTGCCGAGGATTTTGTGAACGACTCGTGTACGTGGCATTGTCTTTAACGAAGATATAAAATGATAGTTAAATGTTGAACCAGTCTACCCGCCTTCCCTATGAGCTACTTCGTTGAAAGATGCATGCTCTGCCGTTGTAACGTGCTTACATTCATGCTTGCAGGGATTGGTAGTAGATACAAAGTTGTATGATAATGTTTGCACCACGCTGATGTGTGGCGAAAACTGATGCTTTAGGGTTTAGAGGAAGCGGTAATTCTGCAATAATTAGTGAACTTTAAGACTGACTTTGTGCTTCATGAAATCGCGACTGCCGCCATCTAATCGGCAAACCAGAAGTCTGTCTTTTAAAAGCTTGAGAGATCAATGTGCGCTTCCATTGACAATCTGTCTAATAGGAAGTACTACTGTGAGTGAAATATGTGTGGCTGGAAATAGAAAAATGTCGGCTGTGGGTGAAGGATTTACACCAATAGCTCTTAATATCACATAAAAGGTTTTTCATTTTGCCTCCAAAATACCCAAACTGCGTCCACACACTTTTCCCGCTCTTCAGCTTTGTCAGATGAGTTTGAATAAATTCATCAACCAGCAGGTCTTCCATGGGAAGCTTGAAGAAAAATTTCTTGCCAAGCTTACAGTGAACAAGGAACCTGCTGCATATTTCAAAAAAAGCTGCATCTGCACGCTATCTACACGTAACATCGTGATAGGTGATGAGCCTTGTTTTACTTTGTACTTAAGCCTACCAAGACTCCTAAATCGCCGCCGAAAAAATTGTCTCTAATCAGGTACTTCGCAAGCCAGTTGTACAAGAATGGCGTAGATGGTACGTTTCTTCGCTACACTCATCGAATAGCAGTCGAACCAGGCAGAGACAACCTTGTTCTTGTCTCACGAACCCGTATTGGGCATGTGCATGACTGTAAGCAAAGAGGCTGGCTAGTATGAAAGCATGAAAGTGAGTGAAGAGCACGCTGGACAGTTTGTATGGACGAGATGACGCAGAGCACTTGCAATTCTCTTTTGCGCACACAAAGGCGACACAATAGGACAAGGAAGACAGGACGGAGCGTCCTGTCTTCCTTGTCTTATTGTGTCGTCTTTCTGTGGGCAAAAAATAATTCTGAGAATCGACCAACTATCCCCAAAACGCGGATTACCAGAACACTTAGTGACGGCGGTGGTCTTTTCTGAATGAAACAACATGTATTGAATGACAAAAGGTTGGCCTAGTTGGTGCGTCTTTAACAATGTAGAATTATCGTATTGAATGACTAGCTATGTGACACTAGGAGCACATAGATTCACGTATCACTTTAGTGGTTTCTAGGTAGCACTAAAATTTTACCACAGTTTACACTGCGCTCAGAGCACACTATAAAAACCGTTGAGAGGTCACTAAAGGTGGCTGATGAAATGTCCTCAAAATAAGCGGAGACTCCGACCACAAAACAGCGAAAAAGGTGAAATTCAGGCTTCTAAGAGGCCTTGCCTACGCATGGGAACCCAAATGTTTATGTTGTTTTGTGGTAGATGCCTCTCTTTTCCTGTTCCACATGGTTCATCGCAACAACGTGAAGTTGCTGGTCGCAAAATTCTGTTTTAAGCGTCCTATTAGAATTTTTCATTGTTTTATACATTTTGGTTTGGGTCTTAAGTAAACTTTCGTTCACAAACGCACGAGGCCCACACCTGCTTTCTGTAATGAGGCAGACGGTGACAGCACACACATTCCACGAGATCGGCAGACGGAGTCAGTGCGAAGAGAGGTGGTTCCAATGAAGCACGTCTTGCTTGCTCTGCACATTTAGAAAGCTGCTATGCTGTTTTCCAGATTAGATCACGACGTTTTCGTGTCCTCAGGCGTCACGTGGGCGGCCGATGTGTTTCCGGCTGTCGCTGGGTGGATAGGGTTTGTAGAAAGGATGTAACCTTTTACATGTAAATGCGGTAACAAGCAGGTCCTTGCGCTCTCGTCTCTCCACCATCCTTTGGAAGACGCTTGAGTGGAACTGTCTGCTAAATGGAGTAAGTGGGGCTACTTGGTAGCTTTAAAACGAAAGTGACAGCGCATCCATAGCCATGTTGCGGAGCTATTTGAACACGACGTGATAGTGATCGCGGTACGTGTCGCAGGAACGGCTCCAGCCGGATTCCAGGTCGATGGGTGTGCAACGCAGCTGCGCAGCATTTGCCGGCGTTTGCAGAAGCCTTCAACTGCCCAGATGACGCGCCGATGCTGCCCAAGGAGATATGCGACGGGTTTTAGGCGCCTAGCGATGAGCTTTCGTGAGTCATCGCGTTTTTGCACTGACTGCGGCGAAAAATCACGCCTTTGACTTTGTTTCGCTTGATTATCTCCACAAAATACTAGGTGCAAACTAAAAAAACATATGCGCTTTTAGGGCTTAATTTTTTCGCAAAAAAAAATCATCCTTTAAATGCTATGTGCAATTCGCTGGCAATATCAACAGCATATGAACAAATACCGTGTCTCGAACTGTTGCAGTTCTCCTAGTACAGGTGAACCACACATTTCAAGAGAACAAGGACATCGAGCCACTAGATTCTGAATAGCAGCGGATGTAGATTCATTTCTTTTTTGAGAAAAGGTGCAATTTTCTTGCGATAATCTAGTGTGTATGACATGCTTTATTCTAGTAGTGGTAGCACGTTTTGATGTATATGGCTTGTCTATCATGTTCAATGCGCATTTACTGCTTATTTAATGTACTTGAACTATTCAAAGGAAGAAGCTAACTGGATCACCTGCTGCTCTGACATTCAGTAGAATCTGCACGTCAATCGGGCCAACGAGTCTGAATATTTCTAGCGTTCCCACAAGGTACCCCATCTTCAACGTACAGGCGATCGTCTCTTATCAGACTTCCGAAACGAGACCGATACCTTAGTGTTGGAACAAAATGCGTCGTTTCTATGGAAAGTAAAGCTTGAACAGTGTTAGGAGAGACAGTCTGGGAATACTGGTGTATGCACCGGGTTAATTTCCAACGGTTCATATTTCTGACCATTTTTTTTTTTCAGATAACAAGAAGCAGGGCTCCCCGCGACCAAAGGCCTCTCCAACGTACTTGCAGGGCACCCCTTCAAACCCTATTTCATACATTGTGCCCCCTTTCAGCATACGTCCGTCTTACGCAAGCGGTGACCTCAGGTTTCTGCAACGACCTCAGTGGAAACTGTGCCTTTTTATTGTTGATTGCGAAGCTTGCTGCAGATACTACATTGCCTACATTTCAGTATTGCTGCAATACCTTTAGTGGTGTGATTCCCACGTTATTGGATGCATTTGACGAAAATACACGGCGTTTAGTTTCGATTTTCCTCACTACCACAAAAAGAATGCATGCCTACTTTTTCCTTCTTCTCACCTATACGTGTTAACCAGCACCCAGTTTCATTTATCGCGGAGGTGACACTGTTTCATAAATAATGTAATGAATTTCTAATAAATCTGTGCGGTCATGCAGTAAAATAAAGGCCTCTTTTAATAATGTGAAATGAAGAGCCGTGATACAAGATTAGGGAAACTTGCTTACTTGCATTGTCTCTGTACTTGTCAGTTAACTGTGTGTATAAGATGCACCTATAGAATATTAACTTTTAACAACTGCGGGCTGAAATCGATATGATGCGAAAATTGCACATTAAACCTAAGGGGTGCTTACCAATCGTGTGTTAAATTACGCCAGAGGCGTCACTTAAGGCCAAGTGCGCCTGGTGCGAAAGCCCGTCCCGTCACAGTCGTCCCATACACGATATCCTCAAGCCCTGCTTCAATAGAGATTTGTTGTTGTTGTTGTTGTTGTTGTTGTTGTTGTTGTTGTTGTTGTTGTTGTTGTTGTTGTTGTTGTTGTTGTTGTTGTTGTTGTTGTTGTTGTTGTTGTTGTTGTTGTTGTTGTTGTTGTTGTTGTTGTTTGTGATTCCAGAGCAAAAGGGTAAAATTAGTCGAAAATTTCGTTGAATAAAATTTGCTTCTAAACGAAAAAAGCACCTTTGGTCAAATGTTGCTAAAATATGTTTCGAAATAACGTTCTTCAATGTGAAAAAAGAGCTTCAGTATACAATTACGCTAAAAAATGCACGCTGATTTATGAGTTTTCAAGTCGGCTGTGTAGCCCATTTCGCAAAGTGAAATAACCGCCGGTCAGCCTATGACGACCACTGTGCAGCATCCTGGTTAAACACCAGAGAACCTGAATAGGTCCACTCGGGCAATCCTGCCATGCTTAAAAGTAAGCATCGTATAGTGGATATTTTAAGTGTGTGAAGAGCCTGTAGCTCGCTCCAACAAAATTGCTGAAGATTCAATTGCCGAGAGCGACGATTTTGAAGATTAAGAAAATTTGGTGCACCGAGAGCCCTAGGTCGGTCATATTTGCCCGACGAATTCAGCATCATGATGGTCAACCCGCAGAATAGATGCCTCCAGAACAACTACTTTAGCGTTACTCGTTAGAGTCATTACAATACCAGGCAGAAGAAAAGCGGATATTTGAGAGCATGAACATTACCCTGCCCTGTTCCTTAATGATTCTGTGAAACGAGCACTCGCCAACTCTAAAGCTCGCTGGCGTATGCGTTTTGATTTACCGTTCCTTTATTGCTATAATTGTTCACCCCTTCAACAGCGCTGCAACGTGCTCCGAAGTGCTGTGTTGTCGTCGTGCTGTTCTTTTCCCTGCTCTCTTCTTTCATCGTGTTGCTTTTCGCTGTGCTGTTTTGTCGCTGTGCCGTTTTGTCAGGCGTGCTGTTTTCACTCGTGCTGTTTTTTTCCCAGTGGTGTTTTGTGGCCATCCTTTTTCCCCTGCGCTGCCTTGTCGCTGTGACATTTTTCCTTTGTGCTGTTATGTCGTTCTGCTGTTTTTATGCGCTGTTTAGACGCATGCTGTTTTGTCGTGTGATGCTCTTTCACGGCACACAAAGAGTCATTCTTCCATGTCGAGAACATCGTATTTGTGGTAACAACAACAACTGCGTGCCTCTGCGCTTTACCAGTTCTCGCTTACCGCGCTGCCGGCTCTAAGATTCCGCTACCCGTGACAAGTCACACGATTTTAGCGAGGAATGATGTGAACCGCCAGCGGCGACAGAAGCGCATGAGGCGTGCTCATCGCGCCGGACATCAAAGGTAACGCAGGCGACGACATCGAGAGGCTGGGCAGATCAAAGGACCGGCGCCATATGAAGCAGCAAAACGAGATCGGCTGGCGAAACAACTAAGTGTGCCTTGCGGGCGCCAAGGAGAAGTATTATTTGGAAAATATTTCGCCAGCAGTGCATTCAGGCAAAATTATTACTCCTTCCGCACTCTGTTCACAACAGATTTTCTGATCGTCCGTCCCGTGTTTTTTGCTGTCTGCTATAGTTGCATTTCCTGATGCGCGAAAACAATTTTTTTTGGACTGCTGCCTGGAACACCTTTAAGAAGAAGAAATGGCGATGCTGAAATCTTTCCAGTGGATAATTACCACAGCATTACTACCACATTTTAGCTGACGCGGAATCAGGGAAAGCACATTTGCGCATATGTAAGTGGCGGTAATTATGGTGCAATGAGCTATAATTTCGGACGCCTACAGATCGCCGCATTGAACGATACAAGGCAAGAAGATAAAATAGAAAAGCGCAGAATATAGGTACACGCAGCTCTAACGCGGAGTTCTTGGATGAGTGTTTTAAAGCAAGACACATGGTTGATTTGCACGAGCTGTTCGCCTTCTAAAGTAAACTGGAGCGCTTGCCTCGGCTGCTTCCCTTTCGAGTTGCCGCTCACGACTGGGCATTTGAAGTCTCATAAGAACTGCGCGAGAAAGACGTTAATTCGACTTCTTGAATTGCAGCCATCCAGTTCAAAGATACCTTTTGACTGTCGGCCTTCCCTTCCCAAAAACACATCTCTAAGCTATGAGAAACGCGACTGGTGGAGAGCATATTGGTTTAGGACATTTCGGGTCTTCAGACATACACGCATGCTACGCAATAAACGGACGCTTTTCCGTTTCGTCTCCGCATAAATGGTGCCTGTGCGGCCACGAATTCAACCCACGACACTATGCTAATTAAAAAAATCACTGCGCTTCAAGGTCATAAAAAAATATCCACACATCGCGAACAGTAAAAAAAAAAAACTCAGATCTAAATGCAACCCAAAGTTTATTGCGCATGTATGCAAGTGCATTCATTTAGCTCTCTGAGCTGGGGCTGCTCATAGAAAGGATTACTGTTTCTAAATCAGACGGGGTTAACTTGCGACGTATCTCATTCCTTCTGCGTTCGCCAAACCAGTTATTTCAAATGTTATTGCGCCTTTGCAGTCCAATTCCTTAATTCTATAGCTGGAGACCACTTTCAGTCACGAAGCAATTTCTCTCTTAATCTGCTGTGGGAGCCGGGATCGAGCCCGTCCGGTTCCAGGCTGACTAGAGTGGCACTACTGCAGGGAGGCCGTGCCCGCCCTGTGCTTGAAGCCGTGGGCCTGAATTCGGAGGGACCGGGCAGGGCGCGATCTTCAGAATTCGGGTAGTGAAAGGTTATAGTTCGGGAACGCTTCATTTTTTGTGTTCTTACAGCGAATCGGTCAGGGCTCCACATTGATGATCGTAAGAAGTTAATGATGCCAGAACCATGCATTCAAATGAAAAGCGCATTTGCTGGAGTGATGTGAATGCTATTGGATCGAAGCAGGAAGGAAATGCATTTGGAGTCCTGATTTGTGCATTTTATTTTCTCATCTCTGTCAATGGCCGGATTCCCACTTTTCCTCAAATCACGCCTTCTTTCGCAGTCAACAGGATTCCCTTCACTGGAGGCTGTCTTCAATTCTTTCGTCAGGCATGGAAGACGCGCTCCGACCAGGACCGAATGGAATAAAAACGGCCGCTGCGAAGAAAATCAAGAGGAGAGAACGGATTTCATTATTGAATACATTCTTGTAGCGTGCACGTCGTGATACCCGAAATTTTGGTCGAGAAAACTATACACTGCTCGAGGCACGTGCACACAAGATGTACAGTGTGCAGTAATGGCTAACGCCAGCTTCATAATTCTGTAGCTTGACGAGAACCACATTCCTGAATTTTCGAAAGATCTCGAAAGTTTAACCAATTAAATTCGCTTCAGCATGCGGCTTAGAGCGAAGCTAGTGGCATTAAGACCTTCCAACTTAATTTTCTCTTTCTTGTATTAACCCTCTTTGTTCTATTTCAGAGTGAGAATATTCTTTCTTTGTAACCTACCCAGAAGCCGTACTATAGATCATTTAAAGCCTATGTTATAAGTAAAACAATTCCAGCAAAAGGCCCTGGTCGCATTTACATTTAGAATGTCGAGCCCTCACAAGAGCGTGGCAGCATTCGTTGATCCTCCGCTCCCTTGCACGCAAATTTTGACTGTACCAATATGACACGGCTTTAGGCAATGCACACTTCTGAACCCACAGATCTGCAAAGAAGGCCTGCTTGCGGTGAACTGTGGCACACTGTTAGCTTCTTCCGGCTATGAACTGCTGCAATACTCTGGTAACCGTCATCAGCGATGTGTTGAGCTCTATGAAAGCAAATGTTCTTGCTATTGCACTTCTTCGCATGGTCATTTGCTGTTTAAATTAGTTTATGTGTGGTTCTACTGTCAACTAAAAATTCGTACCAATAAAAGCCGCCGTGAAGACGATGAGACTTGAGAGGTTGGCCATGTCTCTGGAGCACTGTAAGCAGTCAACGGGAAACATTTCGGTAAGTTGAGGTATGTTCGTAAATAAAACGTTGTTCAAAAAGCGACGTCTGCAGGAGAATGCACAAAGAAACATCACAGCTGCAGTTCTATACTCTGTAGGCGCGACGCGTTTAAATTTCTACAATCGTTATGAGAAAATGATGAAATGAAATAATCGCTTTTCTCATAGATAGAGCTGTTGTGTTATAATCAAATCATGACATTTAAACTCTATTCATTACTTTCGTTTCGGGGAATGGTAATTAGATCGTAGCCAGCAATTCTGGACAAAAGCATTTTCGAATAGGAAACCATAGATGAACGCAATCTTTTCGTACATGTACAAGATTTATCTTTAACAATCAATATATCCACCGATCACCCGGCGGTAGTTTTGATTATTTTTCCATTTAAGGGGACACTGAGGAGAACTCTCTCAATTCTTTTTTGTTAGCAAAGTCTGATAGTTCGGCATTTCATGGCTTTGGTGCCGCTTGTCTGGGAGCGAAAGGTGCATTTATGTCAAAGAAATTTCAATTCCAAATTGAAAAAGTTTTTCCCGCCCTCCAATTCAAACTCGGCGCACTCTTATGGCGTCACTGCGTCCTCTTCTGACGTCACAGGATGGAGTGACGTGGAACGTGACGTAAACGCAGATTCCCTGATTTCTGACAACTAGAGGTGCGGTCTAGCAGCCGCCGATATGAAATCTACCGCCGCCGCACGTTGAAGGCATCTATCGTGGATCGCTACCGTTGCTTCATTTACGTTTGCACCGGCTTCTTGCCAGCGTTACGATGGATCCCGTTCCCGAACCCGCCAACGAAGTGCTCGCAAAAACTCCGGCCTGCATTTCAGAGACCTCATCCCCACAGAGCGTGCGATGCTTTTGAGGGAGCACGGTTAGGTTAGGCGCTGGCGGATCGTTTTCCCCTTCCTCAGTGAGCAGTCGTTGCAAACTAAATATCATAACCCCAGTGCGGGGAGTCGTGAGGGGCGAGGACAATGTCGGCACGTCGCGCCCATCGGAGGCTGGCCGAGGCTTGGGGCCAATGAATTGTGATTCCTTGAAAGGCGCTGTTGCACTATGCAGCAGGCGGCGTCGAGGAGGTTTCTCACAGTTGCAAGGGCCAGGTTTTTTTTGGGGGGGCCACAAAAAACGGATGGGTGCTCAAGGGCGCTCGCGTTTAAAGTTGGAGGCTTGAAAGTATAACCGACGCACGACGCTTCAACGGGTTCCGCGCGTTTCCGGAGGTACGCGGTCCACTGGATCGGGTTCTCTCGCCCACTTGCATGTGCCTTCAGATGTGGAATGAGAATGGATTAAATTAGCCGAGAGCTTGAAGAGAACAGCTCCGCCCAAATGCCGAAGCTATTGAATGGAGCCGCAAACAAACAAGTTGGAGGAGAGCGAAGTCACTGCCTCAGGAGGTTCCAAATCTCTCCTAAAGCGAAAGCCTTACTGGAAACGAACTTCCGATTTCGCCGTGGTAGTGCTCCGAGGAGGCACATGGCGTCACAACGCGAGCCTCACCGCGGAGCCGAACCGGTCTGGCCGGGCCGGCGGCGGCTGGCGCACTCAGTGCGAAATAGAGACGTGCTCCAAGTCTCCGCCAGTGCGGTCAGAGTACGCTGAAGCCGCCGAACGCGTAGGCGGTCAAGCCCAGTTGGAATATAAACGGTCTCACTTTGTCTGACGTAACATCGCCGTGCAGCGCTCGCGCGCGCGTTACGCCGGAGTATAAACGCGCCTTAGAGCCTGCGCTTAACCGCTAACCAACGTATTCGGTGGCGGCATCTATGGGAGCCACTGAAACAACTCGCGCGCTCACTGAATAAAAAAAAATCTATGCCGAGGCTCTGAACCGAACCAGGCCTCTGGCGTTTGAGGCGGAGACGCTACCGCGGCATATCGAGTGAATGCGCTCATCCGATGCAGAAGTCTCCGCGCTTTCGCTGCGTATATCCCGTCCAGCAGAGCTACGCCAGCAGCAATTTTTTCTTAACTGCCTTATATCTTGTCTCCCGTCCCTAGTAAACCATTTCCTTTATGTAGTTTGAAGTTTACTGGCACAGCAGGGAACGTTTCGCCGGGCAAGCGTGCGAATACACAAGTGCTGCCTTGTACGATCACCGACCATCATGCCATCATAGTTTTTCATCAACCGTGGCGATCATCTGACCAGCCTTAACAGGCTCCTTCAAAGGTAAACTAGCACTTGAAGCGGCAGTTGCAGTTCCTCTGCCGTTCGGCTCTTGTAAAAAACAAATCCACGGGACACGCAAACCACATAGGCGCGAAGCGCCATAAAAAACCGAAATCCCCCTGGCTGCCTTTGGCGCCACCAAGCATCGGTTTTTTTTGCTTCCAACATTCAGGTTGCCTTTTGTCTGTCCCCCTTGTGTGACAAAAGTGCACTATCGGTTCCAAACAAAACTTACTTCGATATTTACCAACGCAAATTCCCTTTTTCAGCCTCAGAGATTCGTGCCCTCCATGGAGTAAAGAAAATTCCTCCAAGGTGGGGTCTCTAGTGCTATGACGTCATCACGCTTGCACTTCCGAGATTGGACCGTGGCGGCGCTGCCTGTATTTTGGCTCTTGCTATTTTCTACCTTACAATAGGTTTGTTTTCAATAAGAGTGGCGTTTTTGTGATCAGGAGCTGGTATTCTAACGATACAAGCCAACTTCAATTTCTCCTCAGTGCCACTTTAACGTTTTTGCCGTCGTGCCCCAGCATCCTCCATTGGTTTCCTACGGCGCCGTTTTAAATGTTCGATAGAATCTATGGAAAAGAAAGATTTTACTACATATCAGAAGAAGGAACCATTGCCTTTATTGTTTTCTTAAAATTGTTTAACAATTTTGCAATTTTCAAAATTTTGTCCGAAGTTGCTCGACATGAAGGCATGCAATTCGAACAAATCACGACAAATGCGGCCAACAAAGCACCTTTTTTATGGACTTAAAATATGAGAAAGCAATGTGGAGTGGATTCTCGGCAAGATAAATACTCCCAAGAGGTTTAAACTTACACGACCCCATTGTGGCGTTCCTTATAACCTTCATTGCACCTGCTATTTGTCGGCTACCTTTACGCATTTGTGTTTATTATATCTGACTAGGAAGAGAAAAAAGTGGAGAACGCTTAAAAGATAAGGGAGGGAGACAGGAAAGATCGCCATTCGCCTGAGTGCTGTCTTTATTCCCACTAGTCTAACTTTTCAAGACAGCAGCATGTCTTTGGGGTCCCGCATCTGATACGAAATGTTTTAATTACAAATGTTAGTCTTTCGAAGATGTACGCGTTTTAAGTAATGCGTAAATAACATTTTGATTATCATGACACTGAAGGCATAGACTTGTGAGATCCTGTGTACAAGGCGAAAGTACTTTGCACTAGCTCTAGCTTGCACTGGCGCCTTGATAAGTAAGGGATCAGGCTCCGTTTTAGTCGAATATAACAAAATCCAAAAGCTTCTCGGGAACATGAAAGTGCCAACAAGGCGGACAAAGAGTTGTGTAATGCAGCTGTAACATATTATATCGAATGGAAACTCTAGTTCTGCGGTGAAGTGGTATACGTACCGTTGTACTGAAGCTGAGGCTGCTGCAGGGCTGGTTGGGAGAATGTGAACCTGGACGCGGAGCCCCGCTTTTTATCCGCTTGTCGCTGATGGCCAATGTACGATTCAGCCGATGAAAAATAATACAAAAGGTTTCATGAGGTTTGAATGATAA
This sequence comes from Amblyomma americanum, assembly GCF_052857255.1. Taxonomy (NCBI): domain Eukaryota; kingdom Metazoa; phylum Arthropoda; class Arachnida; order Ixodida; family Ixodidae; genus Amblyomma; species Amblyomma americanum. The sequence goes on from NC_135502.1 coordinate 81,705,344, forward strand.
AGCAATTTGGATGATAAAAACAACTCGTCTAACAAATAACGACTGGCCATGCATGTTTGAAACGATGTGACAGGCTTTAAAGTTATGGAGCTGCATGGAAAGTCCCTTTTGTTCGCAGGTATTAAAAATTGTTTTTCCAACATGATAGCGTGCATAGCTTTGCGTATGTCGAAACCAAGCGTTGTAAATGAAATCTTTCTCATTTGGAGTCGCCTGACGCATGCCAACTCAATGTACCGATCCAATCATGCCCGGGCTGGCTCAAAAAACAAAAAGCCCTTCGCTGGATTCATCTTGTGAAATCAGTGATACCCTTAATATCCATATTTAAACTGGATATCCCCTGGTTCTATAAGTGCAGCCTTGGTGATTACAGATCGTACTCTAAAAAAGGTCATCATGAAACAAAAAATAAGAACACGTTGCTCAACGAAAGAGCCAAGTTGTATACATACTTTCTTTTGATTTTAAGATAAACAAAAAGAACCTAAACAGGATTTGTTCACGGTGTAGGCCAGTCTTCGACGTTCAGGCTTTGCTACCAAATTACCGCGTCGCAGAAGAAGCAAACGAAAAAGCATTATGGACAAAAATGCGTGTTTCACAGCAGTCTGTGTCAACGAACACACCATAATTAGCACACGCGGAAAACACAAGTGTTGCGAAAAATTCACAAACCAAAATCAAAGGTGCCTCTCTAGTTCAAGTGCTCGTCTCCCCCACGCGTCTTTGCATCGATGCGCCCCAGAAGACTGTTTTGGCTGGCGGCTGGTCTGTCTTGCTGCTGTAGTTGCTTCAGCCTGAGGTGCTATATCGTAAAAAACTATGGGTCATTGGCTCCATTGCAACGCTGTAAGTGCGCCTTTCCAGCTTCCCCCAATAGCACGAGAGGAGTCTACAGATTTATGCGCAGCTGGTCGCTCCGGCTGGCATCCACATCACATCAAGCACAAGAGCAAGATAAAAAAGGCCGAAATATGCTTAAGCATATAAGGTCCTGCCCGTCACGCTCTTGTGAGCCACGTTTTTCTGGTGCGCGAATTCTATCAAAGAGCAAAGACACAAAAGCCAGAGAATTAATCGAAGCTTTTTTTATTGCAAAGAACGGAAGCATGTTCATCAACGACACGTCCATATCTTTGTATAAGGCAGAGGACAATTTTTTCACTCTTTCGCTATCATATCAGCTTTGAAGATGATAGCACTCCTTGCTTGTACGATGGTATATATTTGTCCGTGTTGCCTTCAAATAAATCAGTTGTGAGTGGCGCTCCGTCCTGTTTTACTACCTTGTGTTGTGTCTGTTTTCGCGCCGGTAACCAAAGATGTACAAGAACTACCGTGTGACACTTGTTGCAGTGCCAGCCACTCGTAGTGCACGCTTTTACCCCACATTCGAGAAGGCAGCGCTAATAAATCGGTGCCCTGTGCTTTGCACCTTTTTCGATTATCTAATCAGCGATGCTTAGTAACTCTCATAAAAAGAAAAAAAATTTGCAAGAGCAACAAACGTCCTCTTTAACTTCCCGGCTTTCAACTAAAAAAAAGAGCAGCAATGCGTGAACTTTGTCTCCCAGCAGGCCTTTCGCAGAATGCCAGAGCATACGAGAGCTTATACACCCACTTGGAAGAGATCATAAGTATTGTGCTCATGCTTGGAACACATTAGGTGGTTAAGAGGCTGCACCAAAAGAGTATCCCTGCCATTCGAAGGATCACCAGAGTGCGGGTGGTGATTTAGGCGAGTCTGTATAATCAGTGACGCTGAAACAGTCTCCTGCAGCCCGCCATACTTAAGTGGGACACAGTAAAAAAAAAAGAAAAATATACTCAAAGGACTCGGCGGGAACTAAGGTGTCGTTTCCGGTTTTTCACCCTATTCGGTCTCAGTGCACCAAATGAAGAAGGCCTTATTCTTGCGATTAGCATTACAGGTTATGAGTGCTTTTTAATAAGATTATTTTTGCTTTCTTGTGATCCTGTTTTCTGCCTCAAAATTTTTCATTGCCCACTTTTGTAAGCTCTCGTGGACGAAGAGCACAAGAGCTAACGAAAATCCCCTTCATTTCTTTACAGCTCGGTTTCCGATAGCGTGAATAATTGGAATGTTCGATTGGAGATGAAACCCTGGATAGGGCCTTTGATAATCTTTGCGATCCCCAGTCATAATATTACGCGTGCCATGGACGCCAGCTAAATATGCCAGACCTCTATATTTTTCACATGAACTCGCCTTGCGATTAATACAGGCATGCAGCGCTGATTTTTCTTGCGCATTTCTGAACAAATGGCAGAAAAAGCGGTGCGCGTGTGAAGATTTCACGCTTCTTTAATGATCTGGACACAGTGCCTCTGAAGGCAGATATATTCAGCGGAGCTGCAGAGATATAATTTCTCTATGCTAGACTGCTTCTGGGTTGTTATGACCCGACGTTGAAATTGGCCTCAAAGCGTCCAAATGCTTTATCCACAGCGCCACCTTGCCCCCCGTAGGAGTTTCAGCAAGAGCTTGCGTGCCTAGTGGAGCGCTGCTGCTTGAAGTGAATTCGGGAATAAATAGGAATAAGTAAGGCGAATAAATAAATAAGGCGAACTCATGAAACTATCGTGCTTATGTCACACCTAGTTCACAGGTGTATCATATGCCACCCGCATAATCGACCCTTTTCGCTTTAAGAAACTTTACAATTGCTAAGTACTTTTCAATATTATTCTCTGTGTTCTTGGAGACTTCAGTGAAATATATGCCTGCTTCTGTAAAGGCCTCGCTTTAAACAGCGACATGTCACATTTCGAGGGTGCCGCCGCGGTGGCTGAGTTGTTATGGCGCTCAGCTGCTGGCCCGAAAGACGCGGGTTCGATCACGGCCGCGGCGGTCGAATTTCGATGGAGGCGAAACTCTAGAGGCCCGTGTACTGTACGATGTCAGTGCACGTTAAAGGACCCCAGTTGGTCGAAATTTTCGGAGCCCTTCACTACGGCGTCTCTCATAGCCTGAGTCGCTTTGGGACGTTAAACCCCCATAAACTAACCAAACCAACATTTTGATGGCGGAGGAAGCAGCACCGTTTTTTGGGCCTCTATGCCACTTCATGAAAGGAAAAATTAAGGCTCTGATTCTTGGAAGTGTGCCGTGAAGTTTTGTGCCGCTTACGAATCCTTTTCTTTTCACTCACTTGCACGTGCACTGCTGAAGCATTTTGCATCTCCTGGCTTAAAACAAACCACACAAGCAGATTATCATTTAGTGTAGTTTCCTCTTTAGACATTTAATGTATTCGGTGTGGTTGCTTGCCTACCTCGGCTCCGCATTGGGTTCTTATCTGTGTGATAAAGATGGCACTGCTAATAGCTTGGCACTCGAACGCTGTTTCGTCAGCATGGGTATCAGAAGGACAAGGTCAGAGTAGCTCTATTCAACATATTCTGCGCTCTAGATTCAATTCCCTACTCAGATGCGTTACATTTGTGTTTTCAAGCTGAAGCAGGTCAGTCTCATTCGAGGCGGGCTAAATTGATATCAGATTTTTTTGTGACAGGGAGATCTTCTGTAGCAACTGCTGTGCATTGTACTGATGCGCTGATTGCAGAGTCTTGTTTCGCTGTAGTCGTAATTCTTATTGCAATAACAAGCCACACTGCGTATATTTCAATGTCAATCAAATGTTCCTGGCCGGAGTGTAGTCATGCGGTCGGTGTAACACAGCGATCGCTGTTATTTCTTTCTTCTTTTCATTTGCGAGCTCCGAGCTCAGATCCCATTTTGAGCTCCGTTCTATTACGTGGTCGTATAGGCCCTTCATCAATACAGGAATGCCGAAACGAAAGGACTAGATATTAATTCTGATATTATCCTTCTCGCTTTTCCGTGCGGAGGAAAGGGAAGGAATTTAAATCTGCGGTAAAGCAAGGCAATCCAGCAGGTCACCCTGCGAACACTCCCGCATGTCTGGATTACGAAGGCTTGCTGCCAGCATAAGAGGAAATGTCTTCTATAACACCGGGTCTGCTGCCAAGAGCGGTGGTCTAGTTGCACCCGACTTCCAGGATTTTCAATGAATGCAGTGCCTGAAGATATTAGCTCGGACCTCATTTACTATCAAAATTATTTCTTCACATGGAACGAAATTGAACGGCACAAATTCCGTGAAATGCGGGATGGGCGGGGTTCGATCTCCAGCGCTGCCAGGTATGCACTGTTGATACAATGGGTACAAGCTTTCCCCTACGAGGTGCTCGGCTTCTTTAGCGTGAGACGCTTGGGAAATGGGTCTCTAATCCTCCTCCCCCTTGCGAAATGAAAAGATACCCTGTGTCACGGCGCTATTTGGCCAAAGCTGCCCTCGCGCCATAAAAGTTCATCATCATCATCATCATCATAATATTCAAAATTACTTAAATGATTTGGATTTGATGTGGTGCTCTGATAAGCACAAACATCACGGTATTCAATGATAATGTACATAGGCTTTTAGGTGGCGCCTTTTTTCTGTATTGACTTTTGGAGCTGTTGGGAGATAGAAATATCTGCAGTGAACTGGCATTTGTGCGCCGATGCCTTTAGTATCAGATAATACTGTGACGAAGAAGACGAAGCTAGCAGTGGTGCGGGGCGGAGCGAACTAGGCGCACTAGGCCAGTGGGCATTAAATCATATCTCTGCCATCGTTCATCGCACCTCATTCTTCGGCTGGTCGCCAAGTAACAATGTGATCCCTATGCGTTACGAGCAACCTCGCAAACCTTGCAACCATGAGTGCTACCTTCTACGGACTTAATAAGCTATTGAAGCACAAAAGACAGGGGTTTATTTTCTAGCTGTATTTAAATGAATTCACTGGAATTTTATGCACCATAATCATCAGCAGCCTGACTATGCCCTCTGCAGAAAAAAGGCCTCTCCCTTACCTTTCCAGTTATCCCTCTACTGTGCAACCTTAAGACACAGCTGAATACTAGATATTACATAAGCACAAGGGTTGCAGGAATTTTACTTCTAGATTGGCACATTGACAATACATTTAAATTTCACTTGCCTGCTCTATCAATCCAGATGTTAGCGTTCTCTCCTCCACGACCTGCAAGCTTGCGTTGCGACTGACATTAAGAGCCAGGTGCCGCAGTTGACGAAACATTTCGGCGCAAGTTTACGCCCACTCACAGACTCCTCAGCCTTAGTCGGAGTGGACTATAACATCATATAAGCCTAATTCTGTAGGTAATACCTCTTCGGGCAGTAGGAGCAATGGAAAAAGATTTCAGTTCCTGCTGAAAAATTTAGTAGGATTATTTTTTATGTGCTAACATTAACGCCTAACATTTAATGTGCCTAGGGTGGGCAACAGGCCGGCCTGCTGGCATTTTGATGCGAAAGCATTTGTTGTTCCATGAGTGGCGTGTACAGAACCTGTTAGCAGAGCGTGTCTGCAGACCGTATCATCAAAGCATGTCTGCAGGAAAAGGATCATTCGAAAAATTAAATTCGCAGGTATTGCTGTTCGAACCCTGGCCCTATGTTTGCGAGGCGGGCAACAACGCATACAGACGAAGGGTTTTTTTTTTCAGCGTGATATTGGTTACACCCGTTTATATGCAGGAGAGAGGTATATACAATATGTAGAAAGTAACTAACCAGCAGCCAATCAAGTTGAATGGACACAGAACACCACAAAACTAAAACACATCTTAGAACAGTTTAACTAAAACGGTGGCAAGAAAAGACAAGGTATTATTGCTACAAGTCTGTTGGAGGGGCACGAAGTGAATGCTTTGAGGTATTTACGACAATGAACTGTGCTGGGGATGTGAACTGATGCTTAACAACGACGACTTGTAGCAACAAGTTGCTGAAAGCAGGTATTGGAACAGTTTATTTTTAGGCTTTAAGAAGTTTAACGTTAGGTAGTTACTTAGGATGTGAGGTACGCCTTAGTGGAAGCTCCGAGTTATTTCGACCACCTAGGGTGCTTTTAATTAAACTGACTTAGTACAGTACACGGGCCTCAAGCAATTCGCCTCCATCGAAATACGACCACCGCGGCCATTATCAAACCTAGGACTTTCGGGGCACCAACCGTCCGCTATAACCACTGAGTCCCCGGGAGACGGCACTGAGCTTGTGATTTTCGGCATATGTAGCCAGCCTCTTGTGTTCTCGTGCGTAGGCTTTCTCATATATAAAAAACACAGAAATTAATTCTGAGCCATGCTCTAGGGCTATTTAGGTATCATAATAATCAGCCTGACTAAACCCACTGCAGGGCAAAAGCCTCTCTCATGTCTCTTCACTTAACAAGAACATTCAAACAGCACTAGACAAGAGGACCAGAGAGAGGAGGAGAGAAACACGGCACTGAATTTACAACTGATTTACTTGAGGTAAGAAGTCAATTTATACTTACAAAACTGGGCACACATGCGCACGGTCATACATCAATGATGAGATAAAAAATCTAAAATGCCAACATACGAACGTGATGTATCTACCCTTCGTGCAGCAATCGCATTTGTTGCGCATACAAAACTTATTTAAGTTTTGCTAACTGAACTATTAGAGTTTCTGAGGACAGGGAATGCTTCGGCGACTTCTCTGGTAGTCTTGTCATTAAGAAAAAATAAGCAAATCTAAAATTCCAGCGCACGCACGTCGCATTTTGGATTTTTTACCTCATCATCGACGTATGACCGTGCGCATGTGTGCCCATATTTGTAAGTATAAATTGACTTCTTACTTCAAGTAAATGAGTTGTAAGTTCAGCGGGGTGCTTGTCCGTTCCTCTTTCTGGTCCTGTTGCCTAGCGCTGTTTGAATTTTCTCGCTACCATGGAACACCAACTGGCCCAACCTGCAGTCCTTCTCCAATTAACCTATCCTTTGCCAGCTGCACCCACGCTATTACTGCGAACTTCTTAATCGCATCAGCCCAACAAACTTTGTGCCGCCCCCTGCTACGCTTGCCTTCTCTTGGGATTCACTCCGTTACCTTTAAGGACCAGCGGTTATCTTGCCTTCGTATCACAGGCCCTGCCCAAGCCCGTTTCGTCCTCTTTATTTTGACTATTATGTCATTAATCCGCTTTTGTTCCCTCACCCACTCTGCCCGCTTCCGGTCCCTTAACGTTACACCTATCATTTTTCTTTCCATGGCTCGCTGCGTTGTCCTTAACTTAAGCTGAACCCTTTTCGTTAGCCTCCACGTTTCTGCCCCGTAGGTGAGTACCGTTGAGATACAGCTGCTGTACACTTTGCTCTTGCGGGATATTTGTAAACTGCTATTGATGATCTGAGAGAACCTGCGATATGAGCTCCACCTTATTCTTATCCTTTTAACTATTTCCCTCTCATGATCTGGATCAGCTGTCACCATCTGCCCTAAGTAGACTATGCACACATTCACTCCCAGTAGAACATACTCCACTCCAGTAGTCACCATTTAACCACATATTAAGACACAGTAGAGCATAGTCCATTGCTGTGCCACCATCCATGCACGCATTTACTCACAGTATAACATAGTCCACTTCACAAGACACCATCTACGCACACATTCAATCACAGTAGACCATAGTCCGTTCCTTCTTTCACCATTTAGAAACAAGATCACTGTCTGGTTTCCACTCGGGTAGACAGTGTCCTGAACTGTACTGTGAAGGGCTCCTGTCTTCTTGAAGGAAGCGAACATCACATACCTTTCCGCGTCGTACTCTGGGCAGAACATAATGTAATATTCTATATCCCTGCACACACCACATGAAGAACAAAGCGGAGATGATGTCATGTCCGTCGTATGCATCCAGGCAGGAGTACGAGCAGAGCCCGTGCGAGTTTGATTAAGTAGAGAGGCCTGGTATCTTTTCAGTCCCTTGTTCACCCATAGCTTGTGGGGCGCACTCCACAACGTACTAAAATGATCAAGCACCGTTTCTCTAAAGAGACTTTTTCCGTCTTGAGGTACTTTTTTGATGAATTTCTTTACAGCGCTTTAAGGGCGAAACTGTCGGCCACCTGATTGCTTCTGACTCTTATGTGAGAGGGTGCCCACTGGAAATATAGGGTAAAGCCTCTGCTGTGGAGATTCTGCACAAAGCGTAGAGATCTTATGGAGAAGGCATCAGCAAAGAAACAGTCCGCTAACCTCTGAAGGGCAGATTGTGATTCAGTTAGAATGAGATCAGGTTGAGCCGGACAAGACCCCAACTTCCGGAAAGCCGCCTCAATAGCAACACTTTCGGCCGTTGTGGAGGATACGACAGCAGTCAAGCGTACAGACTACTTACAGTCCAAAGAAGGAATGTAAAAAGCCGCTGCGCTAGCTTGTATGACCTTGTCCACAGAACCATCCGTCAAAATTTGAATATGGCAAGTATAGTCTGTTTCCAAATGTTCAAGTACGAGCAAACGCGTTGCTGCCAAAGGAAAGCTGAGCTTTGCGCTCACATGGGGAATTGTGACCTTACAGTCGAGGGTCGGAAAAGACCAGAGGAGTTTCAACCGTTTCCTTTGCCTTCGGGCATTAAGGCCTAAAGAACTAAGAGTATTAAGTGCCATGTAGGCCTTCGACTCATATCTCTTGCACAGCATATCTCTTGCAAACTCATATTTCTCATATCTCTCATTTCTGTTGCAAATGGATCGCCCAGCTACCGTCTCTCCTAGGCGGCCAAGATGCATTAGTAGTCTCTGAGAAGCGAGGACGCTAAGAGGTTTCGATAGAGACTCATGAAGTGCTGTCTTATTCGCAGCCGCCCCGCCTGGGGAACTCCAATGGCTCTTCTTAAACCCTTTCTGTGGACAACTTCGAGACGCTGAAGTTGTGATGCCGAGGGGGAAATTAAAGGTAATTGATACATTATCCGGCTGACCACCAGAGCTTCATGAAGTTTGACCATTGACGATTGACCATTGACCATTGAAGTTTGACCATTTCGCCACTGTAGACGAGAGTCAATAACTACGCCAAGAAAACGCCTGTGATTGAATTGGCGGATGCAAGAGTGACCAGGGTCTAGCGTCAACCGCGCTTGACGTCTTCCTACGCCTGAAAACAGAACAAGACCGAATTATTCTATTTATAGAGACTATCCCACACCTTGAAGGTAAGCTTGTACCGAGAGTAGAGCCTGTCGAGCTATCAGGGCTAATCGCTTGTGTTGGTAGCCAGTAATCAAAATACAGATGTCGTAGCATATATTGACATATATGGCTCGCCTTCCCGAAAACTTCGCACTTCCGCGGATCCAAAGAGGATACCGTTTAAGGCACTGAAGCTGACGGTTGAAGCTCTTACATTTGACGAACACTGCAGCTGCTTTGGGGAAGTAGCCTAGTGTATACTCTGCTAAAACCGGCCTGGAATGATCGGCTGCCTGCAGAGCATGAAGCCATTTTACAGGTTTTTTTTTTCCACGAAGTTGTTGACGCCGCACTGCATTACATGAATAAAAATTTGAGCAATAAAATTTGAGCAATAAAATTTGAGCAATAAAATTTGAGCGTGCGCGCGTGCGCGCGTGCGCGTGTGCGCGTGTGCGCGTGCGCGCGCGCGTGTGTGTGTGTGCGTGCGTGTGTGTGTGTGTGTGTGTGTGTGTGTGTGTGTGTGCGTGTGCGTGTGTGTGTGTGTGTGTGTGCGCGCGTGTGCGTGTGTGTGTGTGTGTGTGTGTGCGCGTGTGTGCGTGCGTGTGTGTGTGTGTGCGTGTGTGTTAGATGTTGTTTGTGATTCCAGAGCAAAAGGGTAAAATTAGTCGAAAATTTCGTTGAATAAAATTTGCTTCTAAGCGAAAAAAGCACCTTTGGTCAAATGTTGCTAAAATATGTTTCGAAATAACCTTCTTCAATGTGAAAAAAGAGCTTCAGTATACAATTACGCTAAAAAATGCACGCTGATTTATGAGTTTTCAAGTCGGCTGTGTAGCCCATTTCGCAAAGTGAAATAACCGCCGGTCAGCCTATGACGACCACTGTGCAGCATCCTGGTTAAACACCAGGGAACCTGAATAGGTCCACTCGGGCAATCCTGCCACGCTTAAAGGTAAGCATCGTATAGTGGATATTTTAAGTGTGTGAAGAGCCTGTAGCTCGATCCAAAAAAATTGCTGAAGATTCAATTGCCGAGAGCGACGATTTTGAAGATTAAGAAAATTTGGTGCACCGAGAGCCTTAGGTCGGTCATATTTGCCCGACGAATTCAGCATCATGATGGTCAACCCGCAGAATAGATGCCTCCAGAACAACTACTTTAGCGTTACTCGTTAGAGTCATTACAATACCAGGCAGAAGAAAAGCGGATATTTGAGAGCATGAACATTACCCTGCCCTGTTCCTTAATGATTCTGTGAAACGAGCACTCGCCAACTCTAAAGATCGCTGGCGTATGCGTTTTGATTTACCGTTCCTTTATTGCTATAATTGTTCACCCCTTCAACAGCGCTGCAACGTGCTCCGAAGTGCTGTGTTGTCGTCGTGCTGTTCTTTTCCCTGCGCTCTTCTTTCATCGTGTTGCTTTTCGCTGTGCTGTTTTGTCGTTGTGCCGTTTTGTCAGGCGTGCTGTTTTCACTCGTGCTGTTTTTTTCCCAGTGGTGTTTTGTCGCCATCCTTTTTCCCCTGCGCTGCCTTGTCGCTGTGACATTTTTCCTTTGTGCTGTTATGTCGTTCTGCTGTTTTTATGCGCTGTTTAGACGCATGCTGTTTTGTCGTGTGATGCTCTTTCACGGCACACAAAGAGTGATTCTTCCATGTCGAGAACATCGTATTTGTGGTAACAACAACAACTGCGTGCCTCTGCGCTTTACCAGTTCTCGCTTACCGCGCTGCCGGCTCTAAGATTCCGCTACCCGTGACGAGCCACACGATTTTAGCGAGGAATGATGTGAACCGCCAGCGGCGACAGAAGCGCATGAGGCGTGCTCATCGCGCCGGACATCAAAGGTAACGCAGGCGACGACATCGAGAGGCTGGGCAGATCAAAGGACCGGCGCCATATGAAGCAGCAAAACGAGATCGGCTGGCGAAACAACTAGGTGTGCCTTGCGGGCGCCAAGGAGAAGTATTATTTGGAAAATATTTCGCCAGCAGTGCATTCAGGCAAAATTAATACTCCTTCCGCACTCTGTTCACAACAGATTTTCTGATCGTCCGTCGCGTGTTTTTTGCTGTCTGCTATAGTTGCATTTCCTGATGCGCGAAAACAATTTTTTTTTGGACTGCTGCCTGGAACGCCTTTAAGAAGAAGAAATGGCGATGCTGAAATCTTTCCAGTGGATAATTACCACAGCATTACTACCACATTTTAGCTGACGCGGAATCAGGGAAAGCACATTTGCGCATATGTAAGTGGCGGTAATTACGGTGCAATGAGCTATAATTTCGGACGCCCACAGATCGCCGCATTGAACGATACAAGGCAAGAAGATAAAATAGAAAAGCGCAGAATATAGGTACACGCAGCTCTAACGCGGAGTTCTTGGATGAGTGTTTTAAAGCAAGACACATGGTTGATTTGCACGAGCTGTTCGCATTCTAAAGTAAACTGGAGCGCTTGCCTCGGCTGCTTCCCTTTCGAGTTGCCGCTCACGACTGGGCATTTGAAGTCTCATAAGAACTGCGCGAGAAAGACGTTAATTCGACTTCTTGAATTGCAGCCATCCAGTTAAAAGATACCTTTTGACTGTCGGCCTTCCCTTCCCAAAAACACATCTCTAAGCTATGAGAAACGCGACTGGTGGAGAGCATATTGGTTTAGGACATTTCGGGTCTTCAGACATACACGCATGCTACGCAATAAACGGACGCTTTTCCTTTTCGTCTCCGCATAAACAGTGCCTGTGCGGCCACGAATTCAACCCACGACACTATGCTAATTAAAAAAAATCACTGCGCTTCAAGGTCATAAAAAAGTATCCACACATCGCGAACAGTAAAAAAAAAAAACTCAGATCTAAATGCAACACAAAGTTTATTGCGCATGTATGCAAGTGCATTCATTTAGCTCGCTGAACTGGGGCTACTCATAGAAAGGATTACTGTTTCTAAATCAGACGGGGTTAACTTGCGACGTATCTCATTCCTTCTGCGTTCGCCAAACCAGTTATTTCAAATGTTATTGCGCCTTTGCAGGCCAATTCCTTAATTTATAGCTGGAGACCACTTTCAGTCACGAAGCAATTTCTCTCTTAATCTGCTGTGGGAGCCGGGATCGAGCCCGTCCGGTTCCAGGCTGACTAGAGTGGCACTACTGCAGGGAGGCCGTGCCCGCCCTGTGGTTGAAGCCGTGGGCCTTAATTCGGAAGGATCGGGCAGGGCGCGATCTTCAGAATTCGGGTAGTGAAAGGTTATAGTTCGGGAACGCTTCATTTTTTGTGTTCTTACAGCGAATCGGTCAGGGCTCCACATTGATGATCGTAAGAAGTTAATGATGCCAGAACCATGCATTCAAATGAAAAGCACATTTGCTGGAGTGATGTGAATGCTATTGGATCGAAGCAGGAAGGAAATGCATTTGGAGTCCTGATTTGTGCATTTTATTTTCTCATCTCTGTCAATGGCCGGATTCCCACTTTTCCTCAAATCACGCCTTCTTTCGCAGTCAACAGGATTCCCTTCACTGGAGGCTGTCTTCAATTCTTTCGTCAGGCATGGAAGACGCGCTCCGACCAGGACCGAATGGAATAAAAACGGCCGCTGCGAAGAAAATCAAGAGGAGAGAACGGATTTCATTATTGAATACATTCTTGTAGCGTGCACGTCGTGATACCCGAAATTTTGGTCGAGAAAACTATACACTGCTCGAGGCACGTGCACACAAGATGTACAGTGTGCAGTAATGGCTAACGCCAGCTTCATAATTCTGTAGCTTGACGAGAACCACATTCCTGAATTTTCGAAAGATCTCGAAAGTTTAACCAATTAAATTCGCTTCAGCATGCGGCTTAGAGCGAAGCTAGTGGCATTAAGACCTTCCAACTTAATTTTCTCTTTCTTGTATTAACCCTCTTTGTTCTATTTCAGAGTGAGAATATTCTTTCTTTGTAACCTACCCAGAAGCCGTACTATAGATCATTTAAAGCCTATGTTATAAGTAAAACAATTCCAGCAAAAGGCCCTGGTCGCATTTACATTTAGAATGTCGAGCCCTCACAAGAGCGTGGCAGCATTCGTTGATCCTCCGCTCCCTTGCACGCAAATTTTGACTGTACCAATATGACACGGCTTTAGGCAATGCACACTTCTGAACCCACAGATATGCAAAGAAGGCCTGCTTGCGGTGAACTGTGACACACTGTTAGCTTCTTCCGGCTATGAACTGCTGCAATACTCTGGTAACCGTCATCAGCGATGTGTTGAGCTCTATGAAAGCAAATGTTCTTGCTATTGCACTTCTTCGCATGGTCATTTGCTGTTTAAATTAGTTTATGTGTGGTTCTACTGTCAACTAAAAATTCGTACCAATAAAAGCCGCCGTGAAGACGATGAGACTTGAGAGGTTGGCCATGTCTCTGGAGCACTGTAAGCAGTCAACGGGAAACATTTCGGTAAGTTGAGGTATGTTCGGAAATAAAACGTTGTTCAAAAAGCGACGTCTCCAGGAGAATGCACAAAGAAACATCACTGCTGCAGTTCTATATTCTGTACTCTGGACGCGTTTAAATCTCTACAACAGTTATGAGAAGTTGAAGCAATAAAATAAACGCTTTACTCATAGAGGAAGGTGTTGTGGTATAATTAAATCATGACATTTAAAGTCAATCCATTAGTTTCGTTTCGGGGAATGGTAATTGGATCGTAGCCAGCAATTCTGGACAAAGCATTTTTGAATCAGAAACCTTATACGAACGCAATCTTTTCATACATGTGCAAGATTTATCTTTAACAATCAATATATCCACCGATTACCCGACATTAGTCTTGATTATTTTTTCATTTAGGGGACACTGAGGAGAACTCTCTCAATTCTTTTTTGTTAGCAAAGTCTGATAGTTCGGCATTTCATGGCTTTGGTGCCGCTTGTCTGGGAGCGAAAAGTGCATTTATGTCAAAGAAATTTCAATTCGAAATTGAAAAAGTTTTTCCCGCCCTCCAATTCAAACTCGGCGCACTCTTACGGCGTCACGGCGTCCTCTTATGACGTCACAGGATGGAGTGACGTGAAACGTGACGTAAACGGAGACTCCGTGATTTCTGGCGGCTAGCGGTGCGGCCTAGCAGCTGCCGAAATAAAAGCTACAGCCACCACACGTTGAAGGCATCTATCGGGGTTCGCCACCGTCGCTTCGTTTACGTTTGCACCGGCGTCTTGCAAGCGTTACGATGGATCCCGTTCCCGAACCCGACGACGTAGTTCTCGCAAAAACTCCGGCCTGCATTTCAGCGACCTCAGCCCCACAGAGCGTGCGATGCTTTTGAGGGAGCACGGTTAGGTTAGCCGCCGGCGAGTGGTTCCCCCTTCCTCAGAGAGCAGCCGTTGCTAATTAAATAACTTAACCCCAGTGCCGGGAGTCGTGAGGGGCGAGGACAATGTCGGCACGTCGCGCCCATCGGAGGCTGGCCGAGGCTTGGGGCCAATGGATTGTGATTCCTTGAAAGGCGCGGTTGCACGATGCAGCAGGCGGCGTCGAGGAGGTTTCTCACAGTTGCAAGGGCCAGGTTATTTATTTTTTTTGGCCACAAAAAACGGATGGGTGCTCAAGGGCGCTCGCGTTTAAAGTTGGCGGCTTGAAAGTATAACCGACGCACGACGCCTCAACGGGTTCCGCGCGTCTCCGGAGGTACGCGGTCCACTGGATCGGGTTCTCTCGCCCACTTGCATGTGCCTTCAGATGTGGAATGAGAATGGATTAAAATAGCCGAGAGCTTGAAGAGAACAGCTCCGCCCAAATGCCGAAGCTATTGAATGGAGCCGCAAACAAACAAGTTGGAGGAGAGCGAAGTCACTGCCTCAGGAGGTTCCAAATCTCTTCTAAAGCGAAAGCCTTACTGGAAACGAACTTCCGATTTCGCCGTGGTAGTGCTCCGAGGAGGCACATGGCGTCACAACGCGCGCCTCACCGCGGAGCCGAACCGGTCTGGCCGGGCCGGCGGCGGCTGGCGCACTCAGAGCGAAATAGAGACGTGCTCCAAGTATCCGCCAGTGCGGTCAGAGTACGCTGAAGCCGCCGAACGCGTAGGCGGTGAAGCCCAGTTGGAATATAAACGGTCTGACTTTGTCCGACGTGACATCGCCGTGCAGCGCTCGCGCGCGCGTTACGCCGGAGTATAAACGCGCCTTAGAGCCTGCGCTTAACCGCTAACCAACGTATTCGGTGGCGGCATCTATGGGAGCCACTGAAACATCTCGCGCGCTCACTGAATAAAAAAAATCTATGCCGAGGCTCTGAACCGAACCAGGCCTCTGGCGTTTGAGGCGGAGACGCTACCGCGGCATATCGAGTGAATGCGCTCATCCGATGCAGAAGTCTCCGCGCTTTCGCTACGTATATCCCGTCCAGCAGAGCTACGCCAGCAGCAATTTTTTCTTACCTGCCTTATATCTTGTCTCCCGTCCCTAGTAAACCATTTCCTTTATGTAGTTCGAAGTTGACTGGCACAGCAGGGAACGTTTCGCCGGGCAAGCGTGCGAATACACAAGTGCTGCCTTGTACGATCACCGACCATCATGCCATCATTGTTTTTCATCGACCGTGGCGATCATCTGACCAGCCTTAACAGGCTTCTTCAAAGGTAAACTAGCACTTGAAGCGGCAGTTGCAGTTCCTCTGCCGTTCGGCTCTTGTAAAAAACAAATCCACGGGACACGCAAACCACATAGGCGCGAAGCGCCATAAAAAACCGAAATCCCCCTGGCTGCCTGTGGCGCCACCAAGCATCGGTTTTTTTTGCTTCCAACGTTCAGGTTGCCTTTTGTCTGTCCCCCTTGTGTGACAAATGTGCACTATCGGTTCCAAACAAAACTTACTTCGATATTTACCAACGCAAATTCCCTTTAAAGCCTCAGAGATCCGTGCCCTCCATTGAGTAAAGAAAATTCCTCCAAGGTGGGGTCTCTAGTGCTATGACGTCATCACGCTTGCACTTCCGAGATTGGACCGTGGCGGCGCTGCCTGTATTTTGGCTCTTGCTATTTTCTACCTTACAATAGGTTTGTTTTCAATAAGAGTGGCGTTTTTGTGATCAGGAGCTGGCATTCTAACGATACAAGCCAACTTCAATTTCTCCTCAGTGCCACTTTAACGTTTTTGCCGTCGTGCCCCAGCATCCTCCATTGGTTTCCTACGGCGCCGTTTTAAATGTTCGATAGAATCTATGGAAAAGAAAGATTTTACTACATATCAGAAGAAGGAACCATTGCCTTTATTGTTTTCTTAAAATTGTTTAACAATTTTGCAATTTTCAAAATTTTGTCCGAAGTTGCTCGACATGAAGGCATGCAATTCGAACAAATCAGGACAAATGCGGCCAACAAAGCACCTTTTTTATGGACTTAAAATATGAGAAAGCAATGTGGAGTGGATTCTCGGCAAGATAAATACTCCCAGGAGTTATAAACTTACCCGACCCCCATTGTGGCGTTCCTTATAACCTTCATTGCACCTGCTATTTGTCGGCTACCTTTACGCATTTGTGTTTATTATATCTGACTAGGAAGAGAAAAAAAGTGGAGAACGCTTAAAAGATAAGGGAGGGAGACAGGAAAGATCACCATTCGCCTGAGTGCTGTCTTTATTCCCACTAATCTAACTTTTGAAGACAGCAGCATGTCTTTGGGGTCCCGCATCTGATACGAAATGTTTTAATTACAAATGTTAGTCTTTCGAAGATGTACGCGTTTTAAGTAATGTGTAAATAACATTTTGATTATCATGACACTGAAAGCATAGACTTGTGAGATCCTGTGTACAAGGCGAAAGTACTTTGCACTAGCTCTAGCTTGCACTGGCGCCTTGATAAGTAAGGGGTCATGCTCCGTTTTAGTCGAATATAACAAAATCCAAAAGCTTCTCGGGAACGTGAAAGTGCCTACAAGGCGGACAAAGAGTTGTGTAATGCAGCGGTAACATATTATATCGAATGGAAACTCTAGTTCTGCGGTGAAGTGGTATACGTACCGTTGTACTGAAGCTGAGGCTGCTGCAGGGCTGGTTGGGAGAATGTGAACCTGGATGCGGAGCCCCGCTTTTTATCCGCTTGTCGCTGATGGCCAATGTACGATTCAGCCGATGAAAAATAATACAAAAGGTTCCACGAGGTTTGAATGATAAAGCAATTTGGATGATAAAAACAACTCGTCTAACAAATAACGACTGGCCATGCATGTTTGAAACGATGTGACAGGTTTTAAATTTATGGAGCTGCATGGAAAGTCCCGTTTGTTCGCAGTTATTAAAAATTGTTTTTCCAACATGATAGCGTGCATAGCTTTGCGTATGTCGAAACCAAGCGTTGTAAATGAAATCTTTCTCATTTGGAGTCGGCTGACACATGCCAACTCAATGTACCGATCCAATCATGTCCGGGCTGGCTCAAAAAACAAAAAGCCCTTCGCTGGATTCATGTTGTCAAATCGATGATACCCTTAATATTCATATTTAAACTGGACATCCCCTGGTTCATATCAGTTCAGCCTTGGTGATTACCGATCGTACTCTAAAAAAGGTCATCATGAAACAAAAAAATAAGAACACGTAGCTCAACAAAAGGGCCTCCCTCTATTCATATTTTTTTTTTATTTCAACATAAAGAAAAAGAACCTGAACCGGATTTTTTCACGATGTAGGCCAGTCTTTGACATTCAGGCTTTGCTACAAAATTTCTGCGTGGCGGAAGAAGTAAACGGAAAGGCATTATGTACAAAAAACGCGTGCTTTACAGCACAGTCTGGGTCACCCAGCACACCATAATTAACACGAGCGCAAAACACAAGTATTGAGAAAAGTTCACAAACCAAAATCAGAGTGCGCCTCTCTATTTCAGGTGGTCGTCTCCCCAAGGCGTCCATGCATCGATGCGCCCCAGAAGACTGGTTTGGTTAGCGGCTTGTCCGTCTTGCTGCTGCAGTTGGACCACCCTGGGGTGCTATATCGTACAAAACTGTATGGGTCATTGGACCCATTGCAACGCTGAAATGCGCCTTTCAAGCTTCCGCCAACGGCACAAAATTGGTATACCGATTTGTGCGCAGCTGGTCGCGCATTCTCGCAACCACTTCACATAAAGCACAACAGTTACTGTGTGACACTTGTTGCCGTTCCAGCCACACGTAGTGCACGCTAGTACCCGACATCGACAAGTCAACGCAAATAAACCGGTGCCCTGTGCTTTGCACCTCTCTCAATTATTTAATCATCGATGCTTAGTAACTCTAATAGAAAAAAATTTTGCATAACAACCTTCCTCTTTTGCTTCTCGGCTTGCAGCTGAATAAATGCAGCAATGCGTGAACTTTGTCTCCCAGCAGGTCTTTCGCAGTATGTCGGAGCATACGCGAGCTTATACACCCACTTGAAAGAGATTAGAAGTCTAGTGCTCTTGCTTGGAACACATTAGGAGGTAAAGGGGCTGCGGTAATAGAGTATCTCTGCCACTCGAAGGATCACCAGTGGGCGGGTGGTGACGTAGGCGAGTCTGTATAATCAGTGACATTGAAACAGTCTCCTGCTGCCCGCCGTACTTAAACGGGACACAGTTTAAAAAAAGGAAAAATATACTAAAAGGACTGGGCGGGAAATAATGAGTTGTTTCTGGTATTTCACCCTATTCTGTCCCCGTGCACCAACTGAAGAAAACCTTACTCTTGCGATGAGCATTAAAGGTGATGAGTACTTTTTAATAAGATGATTCTTGTTTTCTTGTGTGCCCGTTTTCAGCCTCAATTTTTTTTATTCGCCACTTTTGTAAAATCTCGAGGACAAAAGCACAGAGCTAACGAAAGTCCCCTTCATTGCTTCACAGCTTGGTCTCCGAGAGTGCGAATAATTACAATGTTCGATAAGAGATGAAACAGCGGATGGTGCCTTTGATAATCTTTGCGATCCCCAGTAATGATATCATGCGCGCCATGGATACCATCTAAATATGGCAGACCTCTATATTTTTCGCATGAACTCGCCTTGCCATTATAACAGGGATGCTGTGCTGATTTTTCTTGCGCATTTCTGAACAAATGGCAGAAAAATCAACCAGCGTGTGAAGATTTCAGACTGCTAAAAGATCTGGACAAAATACGTATGAAGGCAGATATATTCTGCGGAGCTGCAGAGATATAATTGATCCAAGCTATGCCTGACTTCTGTTTAATTAGCACAAGCACAGACTGCTTCTCGAAAGTTTATGTCCCTCTATTGAAACTGGCTTCGAAGCGTCCAAATGTTCTGTCCACGGCGCCATCTTGCCCTCCGTACGGGTTTCAGCAAAAGCTTGCGTGCGTATCTGTGCGCTGCTGCTTGTAGTGAATTCAGGAATAAACAGGAATAAATCAGGCGAATAAATAAATAAGGCAAACCCATGCAACTATCGTCTTTATGGCACTGCATGGCACTGCATAGCTTGGCACTCGAACGCTGTTTCGTCAGCATGGGTATCAAAAGGACAAGGTAGGAGTAGCTCTATTCAACATAATCTGCGCTCTAGTTTCAATTCCCTGGTCAGATGCGTTACATTTGTGTTTTCAAGCTGAAGGAAGGCAATCTCAGTCGAGGCGGACTAAGTTGATATCAGAAATGTTTTTGACAGGCAGATATTCTGTAGCGACTGCTTTGCATTGTACCAAAGTGCTCTTTGCGGACTCTTGTTACGCTGTCGTCGTAATTCTTATTGCAATACCAACAAGCCACACTGCATCTATTTAAATGTCAATCAAATGTTGCTGGCCGCAGTGTAGTCACGCGCTCGGTGTAACACAGCTATCGCTTTTGTCCTGACTGCGAACGGGCCAACGTCCTTACACCGAAATTCGCATGGAGTCCCTCAGGGTGGAGTGCTGAGCCCAGTTGTCTTCAACCTTGCTCTCATCGGCCTGGTCTACGTATTGCCACAATCTGTTTAGATCTCTTTATATGCAGATGATATCTTTATATGCGCATCAGGGGTGACCCGTCCTCAAGTTCGTGCAAGACTTCAAACGGCGGCATCGATATTGACATCTTATCTTCGCTTGCAGGGCCTGAACATTTCGATCAAAAAGTGTTCACTTGTGGCGTTCACACGAAAAATAATGTCACGTTACACCATTCGCATCAATGGCGAAGCGATTCCCTATGAGAGAAGCCACAGATTCCTTGGTGTTGTCATCGACAGGAACCTCTCGTGGAGTCCACATATCTACGACATGAGAAAGAGACTAATTGCGATTGTCCACGTCCTCTCCTTCCTCGGGGGAAAGTCCTGGGGCGCATCAGTGCGCTCGATGCTACAACTGTACCGTTCCCTATTTCTGGGCTACATGCGGTACAGTCTTCCGATATTCAGTTCCATTAGAAACACAAATATCGAGATTCTTCACAGTGTGCAAGCGCAAGCTCTCCATATCTGCCTTTGGCTGCCTAAATGTGCATCAACAGGAGCAAGTGTTCTTTTTGCCCGGGAACATCCTGTTACTACATACATTGCTGTTGACACAATGAGAACACATATCCGCCACCTCATACGGGTTCCCTGTCATCACCTCGCAACACTCGCAATAATTAGGCCGCGTACTGCATTCGCCAAAATCATTGAAGCCCATCGCGCATATCTTCCATCGGTGTTCACCCCTGCGTCAAGACTATGCTCACTCTTATGGAGTCTTCATGAACCTCGGGTTCACCTCTGTATTCCTGACATTGCGAAGAAAGCTGGTGTATCACAGCCCGCTCTCAAAAAACTGACATTCAATCACCCGCATTCTTACCACAGTCACCGCATACATGTTTACACAGATGGATCAGTTCACTCGACCAGTTCTGCGGGGTCTCTGGTGATACCAGCCAGATCCATCTTCATGAAAGTGAAGACGACCTATCCAACATCTTCAACTGGTGCGGAACTCGCAGCCTTACGGGCTGCGATAGAGTTCATCAGTCAAGGACCTCCTCATGACTGGACAGTTTTCACTGACTCTAAAGCAGCCCTTCAAGCCCTGCAAGCTGCGCTACGCCGCGGGTCGCAGGAACAACTAGTTGCTGAGATCCGTCTTCTGTACCACGGCACCGTTTCCAAAGGTCATGACATCATTTTTCAATGGCTGCCAAGACACTGGGGTATTAACGACAATCACCAGGCGATGCGGCTCCGCGTTCTGCTCACAACGACGAACTTCCAGTGAAAATCCCAATATGAAGACCTGATGCTGCGTGTAGGCTTCGCCCTTTGGCGCTGGAGCTCACACTTTCAGCGTGGTACACGGAAGAGTTCTGCAACCTCCGCCTCAAGGCAGAGGTTGCTTATGTAGCCAGCCTCTTGTTTTCTGGTGTGTAGGCTTTATTCTATATAAAAAACACCGAGCTTAATTTTGAGCAATGTTCTGAGCCAATTAGGTGTCATCATCAGTAGCATGACTACACCGACTGCTGGGCAAAGGCCTTTCTCATGTCTCTCCCATTAAGCCTGTCCTTTGCCAGCTGCACCCACGCTATGCCTGCGAACTTCTTGATCTCTTCCGCCCATATAACTTTGTGCCACCCACAGCTACTCTTGCCTTCTCTTGGGATCCACTCCGTTACTCTTAAGGAGCGGCGGTTATCTTACCTACGTATTACAGACGCTGCCCAAGCCTATTTCATCCTCTTTATTTCGGCTAGAATGTCATTAACCCGCATTGGTTTCCTCTCCTACTCTGCCCGCTTCGTGTCTCATAACGTAACACCTATCATTTTTCTTTCCATGGCTCGCTGCATTGTCCTTAACTTCAGTTGAACCCTTTCCGTTTGCCTCGACGTTTCTGCCACGTTGGTGAGTACCATTAAGATACAGCTGTTGTACACTTTTTTCTTGAGGATTATTGGTAAACTGCTATTGATGATCTGAGAAAACCTGCGATATGAGCTCCGCCACATTCTTATCATTCTAGTTATTTCTTCCTCATGATTCGGATCAGCTGTCACCACCTGCCCTAAGTAGACGTGTGCCTTTACCACATCCAGCACATCGCTACCATTAGTGAACTGGTGTTCCTTTGCTAGAGTGTTGAGCATTACTTTGTTTCTGTGCCTGCTAATTTTAGACCCACCGTTCTGCCCTGCCTGTCTAAACCATTGATCATGCTCTCCAGTTCATCTTTTGAGTGACTCAGCAAGGCAA
The DNA here is from genome assembly GCF_052857255.1 of Amblyomma americanum. Taxonomy (NCBI): domain Eukaryota; kingdom Metazoa; phylum Arthropoda; class Arachnida; order Ixodida; family Ixodidae; genus Amblyomma; species Amblyomma americanum. The sequence goes on from NC_135502.1 coordinate 81,727,607, forward strand.
TGTCATCAGCGAATCGCAGATTATTTAGGTATTCTCTATTAATTCTTATCCTCAACTTTTCCCAATTAAGGCCTCGGAATACCTCCTATATTATGCTATAGTATACGCTATATACTATATGCTGAATAATATATATATATATATATATATATATATATATATATGTATATATATATATATATATATATATATATATATATATATATATATATATATATATATATATATATATATATATATATATATATATATATATATATATATATATATACATATATATATATATATATATATATATATATATATATATATATTATTCAGCATATAGTATATAGCGTATTGTATAGCATAGCATAGTTTAGCATAGCATAGGTATAGGCTGATTCAGAATTTTCTTGAAAGTGAGAGGAACTCCAGCTCTCGCCTGTCGTAAACTTAGGAGCTTAGTTGGTGAGTTGAGTTGTTGAACGCTACAGCTGGGATTAGCCTCGCTTATGCTGCCGGCAATTGCTCCCCCGTAGCGTCACTTATATCTTAATTATGACCTAAAAGCTGATGAATCTTCCCCGCTATGCGCACAGTCAATTATAATATTACAAATTCAACTCCCGCAGTCACCATCTATTCACAAGTTCACTCCCAGTCGAACATAGTTCACTCCGGAAGTCGCCATCTATGAACATATTCAGATACAGTAGAGCATAGTCCATTGCAGTGCCACCGTCCATGTACGCATTCACTCACAGTATAACATAATCCACTCCAGAAGACACCATCTGCGCCCACTTTGAGTCACAGTAGAAAATAATCAGTTCCTGCTGTCAACACTTAGAGACAAGATCCGTGTCTGGCAGAAATGTTAAAAGAAGGCGTGCAGCCTCCCTTTTTTATGTCTGGTTTCCACTCGGGTAGAAAATGTCATGAACTGTACTGTAAAGGGCTCTTATCTTCTTGAAGGAAGCGGACATCATATACCTTTCCACGTCGTACTCTGGGCAGATCAGAATACAATATTCTACATCAACGCACAGACCACATGAAGAACATAGCGGGGACGATGCCATGCCCGTCTTATGCATCCAGGAAGGAGTACGGGCAGAGCCCGTGCGAATTCGATGTAGTAGAGTGGCCTGGCATAATCTCAGTCCTTTGTTCACGCACGGGTTGTGGGGCGGACTCCACAGGGAACTAAAATGATCGACCACCGTTCCTCTGAAGTGTCTTTTTCTATCTTGATGTACTTTTATTGGTGAATTTTTTTACCTCCGACTCATGCTTCTTGCAGAGTCGATGGAGAAGGGATTGCCCAGCTACCCTCTCTCCTATGCGGCCAAGATGCATTAGTTGACTTTGAAAAGCGACAAGGCTAAGAGGTTTCCATAGAGACTCATGAAGTACTATCTTGTTCGCAGCCGCCTGAGGAACTGCAATGGCTCTTCTTAGGCCCTTTTCGATGAAAAACTTCGGGACGTTCAAGCTGTGATGCCGAGGGGGAAATTAAAGGTATTTGATACATCATACGACTGACCAACAGCACTTCATAAAGACTGACCATTGAAGAAGGATGGTTTCCCCATTGCTCACTTGCAATGCAACGGATCACCTTGAGACGCGAAGATAGAGATGAGAAAATCGCGTCGTCAGCTCTTCGCCACTGTGGACGGGAATCAGTAACAACGCCAAGAAAACGCGTGTGATTGAACTTCTGCATAAAATAGTGAAGAAGGTCTAGCTTCAACCGCTCTTGACGTCTTCCTACGCCTGGAAACAGAACAAAGCCGAATTTTTTCACTTATAGAGACAGTCCCACACCTTAAAGGTAAGCTTGTACCGAAAGTAGAGCCCGTCGAGCTATCAGGGCTAGTCGGTTGCATTTTTAGCGAGTAATCCCAATACAGATGTCATAAGCACATATTGAAATACATGGCTCGCCTTTCCGAAAACTTAGGACTTCCATGGATCCCAAGAGATTCCCATCGAAGGCACTGAAGCTAACGGTTGAAACTCTTACGTTTGAAGAAGACTGCAGCTCCTTTGGTGTTGTAACCCAGTGTATATTCAGCTTAAACCGGCCTGGAATGATCAGCTGACTGCAGAGAATTAAGCCATCTTACAGGGTTTTTTTTCACGATCCTGGTGACGCCGCATTGAGTTATGACCATAAAAATTTGCGCAAGTACAATACGCTTTGTTTGACCGAAAGCGGGGATGGAAATTTCCAGTTTATGCACAACTTTTTCTTTCCTAAACTCTCTCGCTTTGGCCTTCGCAAGTCGCTTAGTTTTATTTTGAAGCTAATTCTCGTAATTCTCGATTCCTCCAACACTTGCTCATCCGAGAAGTTCGCTAAGCTGGCAGTGCACCTGTAAAGTGCTCATTTCGTGGGTGGGGAACAGCGCGACGAACTCAAGTAGACAAGAACACAAGACATGCCTGTGTTGTTTGCACTGTTCATCACCTAAGCATCTCAACCGGCAAACTCTCGCAGCTTAGCATTCTTACCGAAGGAGCATCACGGATAAAGTGTTCTTCTGCGCTAGCTTACTCCAAGCATTAAAGAGAAAAAGAATGCTCTAAAAGATCCGAAAGAGGGGCACAGAAATATTTTTACCCATTATTCTCTGGTGACTATTCGAAGGCACTCGCTATCGAATAAGAATCTTCTGCATACCAGCGGGATGCGGAAATTACTGTGCTACCACTGCGGCCAATGCCAAGCCTGAAAAAATCCAACAAAATGTGGCAGGGTTTTAATGCAGTTAAAGGGAGCAGAGCTGTGAATCATCTGTTTATTCATGGTGGCTCATCATTTTATTTTGATGGATTGTCACAACGTGTGCCGACAATATTAGATTCAGGTTAAGCTCTGATCGATCTAAAGCGACAGTGACCGTGACAGAACTTTGTTCTACAAATTAAATACTCAGACTCTACCTGTTAACACGTGGATGAAAAGGTATACATTTTGGCGCTTAATTTTACCTGCCGTCTGTCCAATGTACCGGAAGCTGTTCAACACTGTTTATTACCTGCAAGAATGTAATTCTGTTTTGACATGTCTTGTAGAGGTGCTAAAGGAAGGCTTTAGTTTATATTCTAACAAGGTTCGCTACACTGCGGCTACTCACCCTGATTACAACCGTAGGACAAGTCTTTGCTAATTTGACTGCATAGCCTGTGGAAAACGCTCATGCTAGACCGCAAAACTGAACCTATTGTTTTAGCCAGAAGTTACGTCACGAAACGAAGCTGCCCCCTTGAATCCCTCTACGCAATGAGATTTAGTATTGTCCCTCGTCTACGTTTTGGAAAACCTGGTGAATTAGTAAACTTGAAGGCCTCGCCTTCGAGGGAACGGGTTACGCGAGCCGAGCTCTCCCGACGAGTGACACACCCAAAGTCAATGCCTAAAAAGCGTATTTTTCGAACCGAAACAATGCTTCAAAGGCTTTACTTTAGTTGTAATTGGTGCTCGCGCGTTTGTTCCCTATTTGTTTTATTTTCAATTGGTTTTGCATGAGATATCCTCTGCTTCGATGCGGGCTTGCTCTCTCATTTATTTTAGGGTTTTATGTTTTTGCTCAGTTTTAGAATACAAGGCAGTGACGCAGGGGCTGACTGTGGGATTAACTCCATCGATTTGCTTCCGAGGTGGCGGCTTTTGGTATCGACAAGCTGACATCGGCACAACAAGCGCCTGCCGCGCTGCCCTGTCACCGTGACATGACACCTCTCCTCATGCACCGCGACGAATAGATGATTTGCCGATTGTGCTGCCGCTTAAATGAGGACAGGGCAGCGACAAATATGCTGATTGTGCGATTTGCGCCGGTGGTTTGCTTAAAAGGTATAAAATTTTTGTGCTTAATTTTGGCTACCGTCTGTACAATGTACCGAACATAATTCAACACTGTTTAATGACCTGCAAGAATGCAATTTTTATTTGGCATGTGTTGCAGGTGTAGTAAAGAAAGGCTTTTATTTAAATTCTAACAAAGTTCGCTATATTGCGGCTACTCACCCTGATTACAAACTATATGACAAGATTTTGCTAATTTAACTGCATAGCCTGTGGAAAACGCGCATGCTAGTCCGCAACACTGAAACACTTGATTCAGCGAGAAGGTATATCAAGATACGAAGGTGCGCTCTTGAATCCTTCTACGCATTAAGATTGGGTGTTGTCCACCCTCTACGTTTTGGAAGCTCTAAAGAATTCGTAAGCTTGAAGGCTTCGCCTTCCAGGGACCGGGGTACGCGAGCCGTGGTCTCTCCCGACGAGTGATACACCCATAATCAGTGGCAGAAGATTGATTTATTCCGGACCTAAACAATGCTTAAAAAGAAAGAAAATAAGAAAACAGGCGGCACGCCTGAGAATACCAGAAATAATGAACAGAGTCGAGAAGACAGTTAAAAAGAACTACATAGAGAATGCAGTAAGATGCGGATAAGACCAAGTGGCAGCGATGAAAGCTTGGAACGCTACATGACAGCTGGCTGCTTGCGTAGCAGCCACTCCCGCCAAAAGGCTGTTCCGTCCTTGCAGACCCCACTTCCATCTGCGCTCTTCATTCCGGTATGGTGCCGCCCCGCGTTCCGTGAACATCCCGCTGGCTCGGGCTGACCGCCGAATCCGTCACCACGCTCTGGCAATGAGCCCCCATGTAGCCCTTCGCGCGCCGCTTCGCTGGCCTTATCAAGGAATCCTAGCATCGATCGTCACATCTGTCGAGCAAATGTGCAGTCTTGCGCAGTAGCCCTGCCTGTGCGCGCATCTAAATGACCGGAAGATAGCGCGCACATTTCAAATGTCTAAAAAAGAGGCCGTAGAGCCCTACAAACTGTAAGTTAATTACTACACCTTGGAACACCCTTACCCGTCATTGCTCTCGACTGAGTCGCTGAAAATAGAAGGCCAGACAGAGAGTCAGAAGTTGGAAATTACGTTACGCTAACTTTTATAAATGCAGCGGTTCCTTCTATAAGAGAATTCCTAACAAAATAGCACTCTAATACCGCTGAAATAAAGTATTTGCGATACAAACACTACATATTTATTGTTCATCAATCTTAATAGAAGCTGGAAAAGCCTCCACTAACACTTCGGTTATGCGTATTTGGTGCATGATACAGATGCGTCGTATGCGTCGTACGGAAGTACACAAATCAGCTAACAATTTTCCCTTAATGCTTTATTTTTTAGGAAACTGGGAATGACTGACGAATAAAACCAAGTATTCTTATCAATCTTCGAAACTTTTTGGAAAACATGCTGTTTTTGCAATGATCAATGCTCATCCACTACTGTTGCGCGCATGCGGTTGCACAAATCTGGACCTATTGTTTTTATGAAAATATGAGCAAGGCTACTCACATAGCGTTCAATACGCCAGACAGGTATGCAAGCTCGACTGCACTGCTATCGCAAGGGCAAGATAGATGCAGTTGTGCGATATGTGTACACCAAGCCAGAACTTCAATTCTCTTGTATTTTTCGGAACGGATATCTCTTGCATCTGACGGCATTCAATCTCATTAGAAGCAGCTTTAAAGTCAAAAACACAAATTGTAATCACAGAAATGTCTGCCAAGGGAAGACCATTTGCAGAGACTAATATATTAAAGAGCGTAGTAGAGTTAGAAGAGATTACAAACTTCTTTCATATCTCAATAACAACCAGTGAGATGCCATGGAATGAAGTGGCACACAAATTTTGCCGGCCGCCAGATTGTCACGCGTACCTTTGTAATGCATCGACTCTTCTATATCATTTCTCTTCCTTCAGTTCACGCTGTGCGCCAGCTCGCCGCTTTATCAACCCTTTATCAAGAGTTGAATGCTTAGGAAAACAAAAGTCAGTTTTAATTGTAATATTATTCGCGTCACCTTTTAGGAGTGCACGAAGGAGAAACAAATTTAATCGGTTATGTAATCGGTTACGTAATAGGTTATAACAGGCACGTGCCGCGATCATTTGCTCTCTACCGTTGACTATCTACATCTCAGGTACCCATGAAAATCTCGTGCGTGCTAATCCAGGAAGTGTGAGGTAGCGATGACTCTCATTCGGTGCATGATCCACCGTTCTAATCTTTACATCTGTAGCTTCGGTATCAGCTGCACAATTGTTTGAGCGGCTTGTGGTGAAGTTGAAACATTGGAGTACTTCATACTCTCGTCCCGGAGGTTTGCACGTGAGAGAAGGACGCGCCTAGAAATTATTATTACAAAGTAGGAATTTACTTTGTTGGTCCCTCTTCTCCTCTCCTTCGGTGCGACCGCCAGAGGTTTTGCATTGCACCACGTTTGCAAATACCTACCCAGTTACTTAACAGCGACCGACACATTCCATCTAAAATTTCAAAATTAGTGGACTTTTCCTCACCTGTCCTGAAAAGAAACAGATTTTTTTCTGACTGCTGCCTGCAACCTACAAAAAATAAAAAGCTCCCAGAAATAAAATATTTTAGTGCGTTAAAATAAGTCATCAGTGATACTTCCTCCTTGGCGGGGAATCATAAAAATGCACGTTTGTAGACCTAGTTTAGGCAACGCCACTCACAGTGCTATGAGCGAACTCCATCGGACGCGCACGCCTAGCCGCGATAGCCCATGGAAGCCAAGAAGTTAAAAGAAAATGATTGAACTTCCTCACTTCTGAACCTTCTAGCCGAGCGAAAACATAGCCGGCGGGATTTATAGTGACCAAAGCCATGAAGACCTTGATACTTTATGGCAGGCCGTCAAATAAGAGGATGCGAATCTAAGCGATAAATGTCAAAATCAAAGCTCAAAGCTCAACGTCAAATTTCAAAGTTCAAAGGTGAATGGCTTCGTCTCACGTCGAAAACCAAGTGATCACTGGTCATCGGTCACGTTATTGCCGGTCATTAGCTATGACCATACCATATTGGCATATCACGGATATGCGCAGCAAGACACATAGTCATACATAATCACAGCCATATTCAGATATTTTTGGGGAGCTGTGCATGGTTTGAATTTCCAGGCGAAACTCTAAGGTGTAGTTCAAGTGGTAGAGTTCTCGCTCTAAAATAAAAAAAAGTTTGTTGCTGCTTCATCCTTAGTGGGTGTTTGTAACGTCCGACAATTGCTGGTTTGCACGAGGCCGTTTACCTACTCAAGCACACTGCACCGCTTGCTTAGGCTCGTTCAGCTCTCAAAGAGAACACGCCGTCATATCCATCAGAGGGCGCTACATCTTTCCGCTTCTGCTGTTTTGTGTCACCGCGCACGACTCGGCATTTGAAATTTCATAACCTCAAGAATAATGCCGTCATGGGTTGCTCGACGGGAAGCCGTCTGTTCAAATCCAGTTTATAACAGTGCGCCATTGATTCTTCAAAAAGACGTCTCTGAGTGATGAGAAAAGCCATTCTAAGAGAGCATATTGAATAATGACACATCGAGTATTCAAACGCACAGCATCAAATAAAGAGGTACTTTACGCTTTCTTCACAAAGCCGGGCCGGTGCTCACAGGCATTAAACCCATGATACCGTGCTCAATAGAAATACAAATACTCAATAAAAATACTCCCTGAAACTCTAGAGATGATGCAAATTATATTGGGCATGTTTGGAACTGTACTCATTTAGCTCTCGGAACAGGGGCTACTTATAGAAAAGATCACTGTTTCAAAAGCAAACGGGGTTAGCCCTCGACATGTCACCTTCATTCTGTGTTCGACAAACCAGGTGTTTCACTAATTATAATGGTTCCAACTCCTTTGCAGGCCAATTTCTCACGTTTGAAGCAGGAGACTACTTTGACTCGGAACGAAATTTACATCTTGAGCTCCACTGGAACCCGGGACCGAGCCCGGCCGGTCCTCTTGTCGAGCTGGGCGGGCCGGGTCCAAGGAAAGCAGGATGACACTGTTCGGGCCGGTCTCCATTTTCAGAATTTGTTTAATGAATGGGGCGTTCAGCAGCACATTCATCTTTTATTGTGCATAAAGCCGATCAGAGAGAGCTTTATTTTGATTACAGTAGGAAGTTAACTGGGCCAGAACCATATTTGCTGGAGTGATGTGCATGATACTGGGAGCAAGCGGCCAGGAAATGCATTTGGAGTGCGGTTTTGTCCACTTTATTTTCTCGCTTCTGAGAATGGTCATTGATTCCAATTTTCTATGAAAGCATGGGCACTGGCGCCATCAACAGGATTCGCTTCATGATAGGTTGTCTTCAATTCTTTCATCGGGCGTGGAAAGCACGCTCCGACCAAGATGGAATAGATGGGGTAGAATCACTTGAGCACCGGTCAGAATTGCCGCGGCGAAAAAAGTCAAGAGGAAGGAACGGATATCATTCCTATGTGGATTCTTGAAGCTTGCACGTCACGATATCCGACATTTGGATCGCGAAAACGATAAACACTGCGCTGCCTGTACACAATTGAAAACATGATAGACGTCGAGTGCATTAGTTTCAAGGTGGGCAGTGTGCAGTAATGGCTAACGCCAAATTCGTATTTCTGTAGCCTGACGAGAACAATTTTCTGGAATATATATAGTATTTCTAGCGTTTACCTACACTAATTGCGCTTAAATATTCGGGGCTGAGCTCAGCTAGCGACATTATGACACGACTTAGGTTTATTTCTTGCGTGCACATTGTATCAGCCATTTCAAATTGCGAAAATTCTTTCTTTGCATTCCACTCACGATTACTCTGTAATATCTATTGGTGGTTCTTCATTCGTTGAAAAATACTTTTTATTTTAGCTCACTTAAACGCCAAGCAATAAGTGGAACTTTCGCAGCAAATCCCACTAGACGCGTTTTATTTTTAGCATGTCCTGCGTTCGCAAGAGGCAGAGGTGCCGCGGTTGGTCCTCCTCTCCATTACTCGTAAGAGAAAACTTTTCACTGTACCGAGATAAGGAAATTGTGCGCAATGCACACTACAGAAACCACAGATCTGCAATGAAGGCCTGTTTTCTGCGCAGGGCCTACGTCATGTTAGCTTCGTCTTGGTCTTTTCTGAGTGGAACCTAATGAAGGCAACTGTTCCAGGTGTGGCACAATTTCACATGCTCCGATCATCTTGAAAATGCTCTATGTGCGGTTCTACTCTCAACTAGAATTTCGTACCTATAAAAGCAGCCCCGAAGACGATGAGACTCGAGAGGTGTGCCGTGACCCTTGAGCACTGTAACCAGTCAACGCGAAACATTTCTGTAAGTTGAAGCATGTAAAACGTCGCTCAAAAAGAGACGTCTGTAGGAGAATGCACAATCAAAAACATTACTGCTGCAGTTCTATATTCAATAAACGCCACGCGTTTATATTTCTACAATCTTAGAGAGAAAAAGAAGAATATAAATAAACGCTTTACTTATAGAAGAAGCTGTTGTTGTGTAATCAATTCATGACATCAAAACTCAATTTATTATTTTTGTTGCGTGGACTGCTAAGTGGATCATACCCAGCAATTCTAGGCAAAAGCATTTTTGAGCGGGAAACCTTATATGAACGCAATTTTTACATACAATGCAAAACTTATCTATAACAATCAATATCTCCGCCGATTACTCGACGGAAGTCTTGAATTTTTTTTTCTGTTAGCGTTCTTGCTGTCGTGCCCCAACATTCCCCATTGGTTTGCTATGGGAGTCTTAAATGTTTGATGGGATATATGAAAACTCTTTAAAAGAAAGATTTTCCTATATATCAGAAGAATGAAGTATTGCCTTTATTTTCCTAAAAGTGTTCAACAATTTCGCAATTTTCAAAATTTTTGTCGGAAATTACCCAACATGAACGGATATAATTTGATCAAAGCAGCACAAATGCGACCAGCGAAGCACCTTTTATGAACTTCAAATGTGAGAAAGCATTGTGCGGGGGCTGATGATGATTACGATTTGTGACACTTTAGCTTTAATTGGTTTTATTACATTCCCTCGCGCGGTTGCCCCTATTTCTTTAATTTTTCAATTCGTTTTGCCTGAGATATCCTTTGTTTCGATGCGGGCTTCCTCTCAAATTTATTTAGGGTTTTATGTTTTTGCCCAGAGCTTTACAGTACAGGGCAGTGACGCAGGGGCTGGCTGTGGAATTTACGCCATCGATTTGATTCCGAGGTGGCGGCTTTTGGTATCGACAAGCTGACATCGGCACAGTAAGAGCCTGCCGCACTGCCCTGTCCCCGTGACATGCATCTCTCCTGTGCACCGAGACGAATAGATGATTTGCCGAGTGAGCTGCCGCTTAAAAGGGGACAGCTGGGCAGCAACCAATATGCTGACTGTGCGAATTGCTCCGGTGGTTTGCTTCCCTAGCAGTCGGTCATGGTAGCGACATGCAGACGCAGCTGTTATGCCTTGCGCTGGCGTAAGTCAAAGAAAGTGCCGCGTCGCTGCCGTGTCACCCTTTAAGCGGCAGCACACCCCACTAAATGATGTGTTCGGTGGTAGGCGGAACGTTTGAGACAGCTATTGCGGCGCTCAAGCAGGCATGTCACGTGGTATTTTTATTAATATTCCGCGGGAATTTGCAGTGAGCGGAAGAAACTAATGCATTATAGAAGCAATGTTATTAACTCTTGAATCGTACGTTTTAGGAAACACCCTATAGCTTTAACGTAAGCTCCTTGCCTAACTATTTTGTTACGAATTTGGTTAACTATCCTTTAATAATTACCAAATTATACAGCATTCAGGAAAATAACGGTACTTACTCTGTACAATTGCCAAAATCATGCATATGGTGACGTTGTGTTAGAATGCTTCGGAATATTTTTATAACCTCTCTAAACTTAGGACCCCTTGTAAAATCGTCATAAAAAATTCCCATCTGGCACATTTTTTTTTTCAGATAAATGCCTTACTGGGCGTATGTCGACGACACCTAAGCTAGTTCTAACTTATTTCTCATTTATTTTTGACTGGAATGTAAAGGCTTAGGGCTTACAGAGCATTAACTTCTGAAAAAAAAAATCAGGGTAAGAGGGACGCCGTTTTAGAGGGCCCCTGCTAATTTTAGCCACCTGAGGTTCTTTAACGTGCACTGATGTCACACAGTATACAGGCCTCTATAATTTCGGCTCTATCGATATGCGACCGCCGCGGCCGGGATCAAGCCCGCGTCTTTGGGGTCAGCAACCGAGCAGCATGAACACTGAGCCACCGCGAATTTGTTTTTCTTTATTGCCTGTGTGGATATTGATAAGAAATAACAAACCTCTAAAACACGTTAACCGGCCTTCGGGCAACGTGGTTGTTTAAAACTTGTTGAGCTGAGCCACCGCGACGGCTGGTAATGTAAAGGTTACAGGGCTTACCAAATCTACAAAGGAAGGTACCAATTTCAAAAATGAAAACATCGTGCTCATCGCGCGATTAGAACAACACTGCCTGAAGGTATTTCGAGGAGTTCCCTTATAGGACATGCTATCGTAGCAAGGCAAAAATATTTCAAGGTCATCCTCGCTGCAAGTTTCCGTGTAGCCGACACAAGAAACATATCATGACTGTGTCGAATCCAAGAGCCGGGCCAGGGAGCAGCACTAGCTTGTTACCGAGGTGCACTATGGCAGCCTCAAACAAAAGCCGACATACAGCTTTTGTCAAAAGTAAAGAGCCCAATAGTTTTCCATGAAATTCGTGCCTAGTAAAGCACACTGCACCGCTTGTTTCTGCTATTTCAGTTATCACCGAGAACACGCCGCGCGATGTAAGAGAAGGCACTGCGCACCTGCTGTTTTGTTTTACCACGCATGACTGGACATTTGAAGTTTCATAGAAACCTCTAGAGAAAGGGCTTCTTAGGGTTCCTCCACGGGCAGCTGTCTATTGCGAAGCAATGTATAACTGCCTGCCTGCGATTCCCCAAAAGTCATCAGTGAAGACGAACGCGTTTTGAGGAGAGCAGATTCTTAATGACACTTCGAGGTAATCAAATACACAGTACGTTATAATCAGCCACGTTTGCTTTTATTCTCTGTAATACGGTGTCATGTGCGCTCAGAAATTCAACCCATGACAACATACACACACAAAAAAAGATATACTAATTAATAATCTAGAGGTAACATAAAGATGAATGTGCATGTATGGAACCGCACTCATTCAGCTTTCGGAACTAGACCTATTCATAAAGCCGATCACTGCTTCAAAAGCAGACGCGATTAGCCCGCTTTATATCACATTCCTTCTGTGTTCGCCAAAGCAGTTATTTCAAATGTTACTGCGGTTCCAGCGCCTTTACAGGCCAAATCCTTAATGCTATAGCTTGAGACCACATTCAGTCATGAATCAATTTCTCTCTTGAGCGGCTATGGGACCCGGGACCGAGGCCGTCCGGACCCAGGCTGACTAGAGTGACTCTGCAGGGAGGCCGTGCCCGCCCCGCGCTTGAAGCCATGGGCCTGAGTTCGGTGGGACCGGGCAGGGCTCAATCTTCAGAATTCGGGCAGTGAAAGGTTATAGTTCGGGAACACTTCCGTTTTTTGTGTTCTTATAGCGAATCGATCAGGGCTCAATATTGAAGATCGTAAAAAGTTAATGATGCCAGAACCATGCATTCAAATTAAAAGCAAAGTTGCTGGAGTGATGTGAATCATATTGAATCCAAGCAGGCTGGAAATGCATTTGGAGTCATGTCTTGTGCATTTTATTTTCTCGTTTCTGCCAATGGCCCTGGATTCCCACTTTCCCTCAAAGCATGCGTTCTTTCGCCGGCATCAGGGTTGCCTTCACTGGAGGATGTCTTCAACTCTTTCGTCAGGCGTGGAAAGCACTCTCCCATTAAGAGCGAATGGAAGCGCTTGACAACCGGTCAGGACGACCGCTGCGAAGAAAGTCATGAGGAAAGAACGGATGTCATTCTTAAATGGACGCTTGAAGCGTGCACGTCGCGATATCCGACACTTGGGTTGAGAAAACTATAAAAAATGTGAGGCACGTACACACAAGATGTGCAGTGTGCAGTAATGCCTAACGTCAACTTCATATTTCTGTAGCTTGACGAGAACCACATTCCTGTAATTTCGAATGATTTCGGACGTTTAGCCAAACTAAATACGCTTCAGCATGCGGCTAAGAGCGAAACTGGGGACATTAAGACCCCTCAACTTAATTTCTCTTTCTTGTATCCACCCTCTTTGTTCCATTTCAGAGTGAGAATATTCTTTCTTTGTAACCGAACCAGAATTCGTAATATAGATCATTTAAAGTCCATGTTATAAGTCAAACAGTGCCAGCAAAAGGCCCTGGTTTCATTTATTTTTAGAATGTAGAGCTCTCACTAGGGCCTGAAAGCATTCGTTTAGCCTCCACTCCCTTGCACGGGCCAGAAAAGTAATTTCCACTGTACCAAGTTGACGGAGCTCTGGGAAATGCACACTTCAGAACCCACAGGTCTGCAATGAAGGCCTGCTTGTGGCGCAGGGATGAAGCACTCTTAGATTCTTCCGGCTATGAACTGTTGCAATATTCTGTTAACCGTCATTAGATTAGCATGTGTCCTGAGTTGAACTGTATAGAGGGAAATCTTGCTATTGCACTTTTTGCACGGCCATTTATTGCTTAAATTAGTTCATGTGCGGTTCTGCTCTCAACTAAAGATTCGTACCTATAAAACCTGCCCCGAAGACGATGAGACTTGAGAGGTTTGCCATGTCTCTTGAGCACTGTAAGCAGTCAACGTGAAACATTTCGTTAAGTTGTGGTATGTTAGGAAATAAACGTTGTTCAAAAACGAGGTCTGCAGGAGAATGCACGAAAAAAAAAACATCACTGCTGCTGTTCTATAGTCAGTGCGCGCGAGGCGTTTAAAATTATTCAATTATTATGCGGAAATGAAGAAACAAACAAACGCTTTACTCATAAATGAAGCTGTTGTGGTATAATCAATTCATGATATTTAAACTCAATCGATTACTTTCGTTGCGGGGACTGGTAATTGGATCGTAGCCAAGAACTCGGGACAAAAGCATTTTTGATAGGAAACCTTATATGAACGCAATTTTTTCATACCATGCAATAGTTATAACAATCAATATATCCGCCGATCAGTCGACGGCAGCCTTTAACTTTTTTATATATTAACGTTTTTGCCGTCGTGCACCAGCATTCCTCATTGGTTTGCTACGCCAGTCTTAAATGTTCGATAGGATTAATGGAAAGTCTTTAAAAGAAAGATTTTGCTACATGTCAGAAGAGTGAACCATTGCCTTTATTATTTCGTAAAACTGTTTAACAATTTCGCAATTTTCAAAATTTTTGTCCGAAACTGCTCGACATGAAAGTATACAATTAAAGCAAATAAGCACAAATGCGGCCAACAAAGCACCTTAATTATGAACTTAAATTGTGAAAAAGCACTGTGCGGAGGATTCTGGGCAAGATAAATACTCCCAGGAGGTGTATACTCATCCGACCCCCATTGTGGCGTATCTTATAACCTTCATTACACCTGCTATTTGTCGGCACCTTTTCGCATTTTTGTTTATTATATCTGACCACGAGGAGAAAAAAGTGGAAAACGCGTAAAAGATTAAGGAGGCAGACAGTAAAGACCATCATTCGCATGAGTGCTGTCTTTATTCCCACTAGTCTAACTTTTGAAGACAGCAGCATGTCTTCGGAGTCTCGCATTTGATACGAAGCTCGTTAATTACATATGATAGCTTTTCGGAGATGCGCGCGTGTTAAGTAATGCGTAAATATCATTTTGATTATCATGGCACTGAAAGCATAGACTTGTGAGATCCTGTGGACACGGCGAAATTACCTTGCCCTAGCTCTAGCTTGCACTGGCGCCTTGATAAGTAAGAGATCAGGCTCCATCTTAGTCGAATATAACGAAACCCTCAAGCTTCTCGGGAACATGAAAGTGCCAACAAGGCGGGCACCGAGTTTTGTAATGCAGCGGTAACATATGATATCGAATGGAAACTCCAGTTCTGCGGTGAAGTGGTATACGCACCGTTGTACTGAAGCTGAGGCGGCTGCAGGGCTGTTTCGGAGAATGTGAACGTGGACGCGGAGCCCCGCTTTTTATCCGCTTGTTGCTGAAGGCCAATGTACGATTTAGCCGATGAAAAATAATACAAAAGCTTCCATGAGGTTTGAATGACAAAGCAATTTGGATGACAAAAACAACTCGTCTAACAAATGGCGAAAGGCGATGCATGTTTGAAACGCTGTGACAAGTTTTAAATTTATGGAACTGCACAGAAAGTCCCCTTTGTTCGCTATAATTAAAACGAGATTTTGCAGCATGATAGCGTGCATAGTATTGCGTATGTCGAAACCAAGAGTTGTAAATGAAAACTTTCTCATGTCTTTTCGGCTGACACATGCCAACTCAGTGTACAGATGCAATCATGCCGGGGCTGGCTCAAAAACCAAAAAGCTATTCGCTGGATTCATCTTGTCAAATCGGTAATACCCTTGTTATTCCTAGTTAAACGGGATATCCCCTCTTTCATATCAGTGCACCCTTGTTAATTATACACTGAACTCTGCGTAAGCTCATCATGAAACAAAAAAAAACACACAGCTCAAGAATGGCCTAGCTGTATTCATACTTTCCTTTGATTTGAAGGCAAAGAAAAAGAACATGAACAGCATTCGTTCAGGGCGTATGCCCGTCTTCAACATTCAGGCTTTGCTACAAGATTCCCGCGCCACAGAAGCAGCAACCGGGAATACATTGCGGGCAAGAAACGCGTGTTTTACAGCACTATTGGTGTCAACGACACACCAAAATTAGGAAACGCGCGAAACTTCAGTAGAGCGAAATATTACAAACCAAAATCAAAACGCCCCCCTCTGGCTCAGGTGTTCGTCTCCTCAAGGCGCCCTTGCATCGATGCGCCCCAGAAGACTTGTTTGGCTAGCGGCTTGTCCGTCTTCTTGCTGTAGTTGTTGCAGCCTGAGGTGCTATGCCGTGCAAAACTATATGAGTTATTGGAATCAGTCCAACGCTGTATTTTCGCCTTTCCATCTTCGGCCGAAATCACGAAAGGATTCTACAGATTTCTGCGCAGCTGATCGCACCTGCTCGCATACACTTCACTTTAAGTATAAGCCCTGCTATGCAGTGACGCAGCCAGAAATGTTTATCGAGGGGGGCTCATGTTGCACCGCGGCCTCCTCTTTATAAAACTTGTAGACGCATCAAATATATTAATCATACTTGACATCGCCAATGCTATTGCTTGATAGATGCTACAAAGAAAGTCTTGAATGCTACGCACTGTCTAGACAAGTAAAATATGTATTTTTCATAAAAATATATCTTCGTATGTCCGAAAAAACTGCGGCAGAAATTTCTGATATCAATGCTTTCACCTTTTTTGTATGTTTAGTAAGTAAAGAAAATGTCTCATGAATTTTAGTACTATGTTAGTTGGAAACCGGCAAAGTATTGCTTGTCCCTGAAATGAATAATCAAGTTGAGGAAAAATATTTTAACAGATCTGTGTAATTCAAAAACCTTGTTTACAATTTTCACATATGCAATGGCCACGAAAAAATCTCAGTGACGCACTCCTTCGTTCCAATATACTGTGCCGGCGCCGGTCGAATATTGCAAGTAATCACGCCGAAATCATGGCCGCAACAAATAGCACATATAAAAATGAGGAATCCTGCAAAATATACATTAGAAATACGAAGATGCGAAGAAATGCGAGAAAGGGCAAAAAAGCGTAACTGGGAACAAAAATCACCGCATGTATACACGAAACCTGGGAAGAAGATATTTAAATATACGTATATTCCGTAATAAATATACAACCTTTGTCCGTAGAGTTTCGAGACTGATTTATTTTCTTCTCTAGAAATGATTCCCCAAAACAAATGTTGGTGCGTATGTGTAGCGCCGTATTTTCGGGCTAATATGAGCTTTTTGTTAATTGCTATGGCAGCCGCTAGATGGCACTATTAATAAAAGAATACGTTTTCACTAGTCTTTGGCTCATTCTACTGTGAGTGAAAGTGGAGAGATTGACGTCCGCCTCGAACAGCGTGTAAACATAAAATTCTGTGTGCAGCTTAGCAAGACAGCCACACAGACGTATGAGTTCCTTCGTGAGGCTTACGGCAACGAGACATTATCGTGGGCGTGAGTTTGCGAGCGACACGAGAGGTTCGTTTCAGGGAGAACGTCGGTGGAAGACAACACAAGTCAGGGGCGTCCTTCAACCTCACGGAATGAATACAACGTGGCTCAGATCAAGGAAATCGTACAACAAGACAGCATCATTACATTCTGCATGCTATCAAATGCTCTCGACATTAGTAAGACAACATGCCATCAAATTTTGCTTGAGAACTTCGGGAAAGGGAAGCTGAATGCTACACTTGTGCCGCACTCACTCACACAGGACAAGAATGACACGCGGGCATCAGTGAGCGCTGATTTGATCTCTGAGCCAGAGAAGGATGCTGCATTCGTCCACAGCATCATTGCTGAAGACGAAACATCGTGTTTTCAATACGATCCTCAAAGAGGCAGAGCGCCGAATGGTGGTCCATAAGCTCTCCGGCGCCAAAACTAAGACGATGCCGATAGTTCTTTTTCGATGCCAGAGGTGTCATACACCACAAGTTTAGCCCACAAGGGCAGACGGTGAATCAGGTGTTTTATATCTGCATGCTCCAAACCACGTGTGATAGACTCCGACGCCATCGCCCTGACTTATGGGCATCTGGACAATTGAGCCTTCTTCACGATAATGCAAAAACGCACACTACTCTCAGCGTGACAAAATTTCTCGCCAAGCAGAGCCCTAAAAGGACGCTGGATGGGAAGCTAGGAGGCCATTCAAGACACCACGACAAAACAGGTAACAGCTCTGCCAAAAGAAGCGTTTTACAACTGTTTCCAAGACCTCAATAAGCGTTGGAAGCTGTGTATAGACTGCAAGGGAGACTATTTTGAAGGTGTGCTGAACAAATGATTTCAATGTTAAACGAATTTTTTTTATTGAACTCAGTCTTGAAACTTTCCGGACAAAGGTTGCACATACGTGAGATACAGTTTCTCTGTATAATATCTCGAACAAGCCAAATAAACATGTTGCGCAATCACAGATAGTAACCTTTTCGATAATAAAGACACATTCCTGCAATAATAAAACTATGATCGCAGAAATCGTGATAGGTATTTGGGCCATGAGGTGGTCGCGACAGCACCACATGGATAGAATAATAGAGGAAGAATGCAGAAATCAGTACGAAAATGTGTATTTAAGCTGCCTGTAAAGTGGCAACAATTATTGCGCACAGAAAATAAACAAACGTATTAGTCAGGTTCAGAAAAGAAGGAAAAGCAGGTAACTAAAAAGGAAAGAAAGGGACAAACGAAAGCCATAGCTGATGCGACAAGTTCAACTACCCAATATTCGGGAATGTTTCTTGGGAAATGCCGTGTGCGCCGTGCTTAGAATGAGCACGGTAGGTCAAATTGGCTATTGATGTCCTCGTAATTTTCGTATTCGCATGATAATTTTCATCATGATGCTAACTGTTCCAATAAACGCCAAAGTTTTGGCGGTATTAAAGGCTAATTATTAGTCATACGTTTTCCTAATTACGCATTTATGGTACGGAAGGAACAGGGTCTTTTACCCTTTTACTCTCATTGGTTTTCCTGCTTCGCTATGTAAAGGACAAAGCTTAAGAGAAATTTATATCCATAAAGTTTCGGAATTGAAATCCATGCGCTCTGTATATTTCGCGGCAGCTGCGAGATGCCGTGACGAGCCTGCTCCCATGAAACTTTGTGCTCGGATGGGGCTCCTTGCTATCGGTGACTCCAAGTGCATGGGCTTTAATTGCCAGGAACTACAGCCCGAGTTCACAATGTTCGCGCCGAAATGACTTCTGGAGCGTGAAAAAGACATTGTAGACAAAATTCAGCATGATTTCCAGCGCCGGTTGTTGTTCTGGTCGGCGGTGCATAACAGCACGAAAAAATTTCGAGGGGGGCTGAAGCCCCATGAGCCACCCTCCTGGATACGCCCCTGCTGCTATGGGACACATTTGTTGCCGTGACAGCCACGCTGGTACCCCACATTCGACAATGTAGCGCAAATAAATTGGTGCCATGTGCTTTGCACCTTACTCGAGTAATTAATCATCGATGCTTAGTAACCCTCATAGAAAAAAAAATTGCAAGAGGAGCAACCTTTCCTCTTTAGGGTTCCGACTTCCGATTGAACAAGAGCTTCAAAGCGTGAACTTCGTCTCCCAGCAGGCTTTTCGCAGAATGCCAGAGCATACGCGAGCTTAAACACACGTTTGGAAGAGATCACAAATGTTGTTCTCATGCTTGGAACACATTAGGAAGTTAAGGGGCTGGCTAAAAGAGTATCCCATCCATTCGAAGGATCACCAGAGTGCGGGTGGTGACCTAGGCGAGTTTGCATTATCAGTGACGTTGAAACAGCCTCCTGCAGCCCGCCAGGCCGAAATTGGACACAGCAAAAAAGTAAGAATATGCTCCAAGGACTTGGCGGGCACTAACGAGCGTTTCTGGTTTTTCACCGTATTCTCTCGCAGTGCACACACTTACGAACACCTCATTCTTGCGACTACCATTAAAGATGATGTGCCCTTTTTAACAACATGATTCAGCTTTCTTGTGCGTCGGCTCTCTGCCTCAAATTTTCTCATTCACCACACTCGTAGACGTTCTAGGACAAAAAAGTACAAGAGCTTACGTAAGTGTGCTTCATTTCGGTTACAGCCCAGTTTTCGGCATTGCAAATAATTCGAATGTGCGATGAGAGATTAAACTCTGGATAGTGTTTATAACTGGGAAGGAGGTTGGGTGAAGCCCCTCAGTATATAAAAAGTATTGCTCCCGAAAAATCCCAATTGTTGCACGAAGAACGCGCATTTGCTTAGGCTTCGTTTTCTAAGAGTCGGCATCAAAATTAGCCTTAAAATTCTCCACACACACACCGCCACCTCGCTCGCCAAAGAAGTCTAAATCAGAAGAAAGCTGGTGTATCATTGGCTGCTCTTAAACAGAGTCCGTCGGAACATCTGCACTCAAACTTCAGTCACCGCATCCGTGTCGGCTCTGATGACTTAGTTAACTCAACCAGTTCCGCGAGGTGTGTGGTGGTCGATCCGGATGAAGATTAAGACGACCTGAACCACTTTCCTATCCCATTGCTGCCCCTCCACTTACGTATCCCAGAGATGGCGTAGATAGATCATTCGTCTCACGAGCAAGAGGACGCGAGCTGGATCTTGGTGTCGCGGATTTCTCCATCGTGTTTCAAGAAAACACTCCGGGTGTCGATGCAATTGCATTATTAGGCCTGGGGTACGGCCTGATCTCCGTGACCAGAACTGACAGCACACTATCCCACCATAACAGGATATGGCCGCCCTGGTGTAGTACCTGGCCACAACTATATATGAACAAACCAAATAACCATTCGGCCGTCAGTTCCCAACTGCTTCGAAGCAAGTGACCAAGGCGCAGTCAGACTTGTGACAAAGCGGAGGGTGCTAAAAATTTCTGGCTCCGGACAGGCCGCCATTGGTATTTGAACCTGGCAGTGTTAAACGCTACAACCTAATCCAGTGTGGCTAGCCTAGCAGTTGTTTTCGAGGAACTAGCGGGCTAAATGGGATGTAATAGGGCTTAGTGATGTTAGGAGGACAGGTGAGGCGTATACCGTACTAAAGTAGGGACACATACTGTGCTATCGCGGATTTTCGTAAAGGCGAGAACTATACCCACGATTCCTCATCAACCAGGATATAGCTGGCAACGTAGAGGAGTGGTATAGTATTAACGAGAGTGTGGCAGCTATCGCAATTTTGCTCAATAGGAGATGCATTGGGAAGGTGGTGCATGCCTACGCGCCTACATCCTGCCATGATGATAAGATGGTTGAAATTTTCGCTGAAGACGTTGAATCGGCGATGAACAAAGTAAAATCACAGTACATTGTGCTAATGGGCGACTTCAATTAGAAGGTAGGCAAGAAGCAAGCTGGCGACCAGGTGGTAGACGACGATGGAAAAGGTTCTAGGAGTAATAGGGGAGAATTATTAGAATAGTTCGCAGACGGAAATAATTTACGGATCAAGAATACCTTTTTTCGGAAACGAAAGAACAGGAAGTTGACGTGGGAGAGCCTCAATAGTTAGATTAAAAATGAAAATAATTTCATACTAAACGCCCATCCTGGCATTATGCGATATGCGGAGGTCATCAGAATGGTGTGTTTTAGCGAACACAGAATAGTAGGATCTAGAATTAGCCTAGATTTGAAGAAGGAACAGAAGAAACTATTGAAGCGGAAGCCGATTAACGAGGTAGCCGTAAGAGTAAGAGGGAAAGTACAGGAATTCAAGATTTCGCTACAAAACAGTTCTTTAAGCGATGTTGATTGTCTCAGGGCATAAAAGGGTATAAATGAGGAAGACGCGAATGCTGAAATAAATGAAAAAAGGTTGGCGGATCTAATAAAATCAAGTACTGAACGATGATGTGGTTTCAGTTTCCAAGCCATATATGAATCCGGATTGTTCGGTGAGCGACCCACTGCCGCCAGGTGTATAGAAGAGGTATTCGACTTTAACTGAGGAAGACGATCTTAGTGTTCAATGAACGAAGAACAATGAACAATTAACGATTCACTAAGGTAATCAATAATAGAATCAGTGCAACCTTACACTTCAATCCACCAAATAATCAGGCAGGCTTTCGTAAAGGATATTCCAAAATAGATCATATGCACACTATCAATCATGTGATAGAGAAACGCGCGGAATGTAACCAACCCTGATATATAGCCTTCATTTACTGCGACAAAACATTTGGCTCAGTGTAAACCTCAATAGTCCTGCATGCATTGCGGAATCAGGGTGTACAAGAGCCTCATGTGAAAACACTGGAAGATATCTACGGCAACTGCACAGCCACCGAAGCTATATTCCTTCATAAAGTCAGCAATAAAATTCTAATAAGGAAGGTCGTCCGGCTGGGTGACACGATCTCGCCAATGCTATGCACCGCCTGGTCACCGGAAGTATTCCGAGGCCTGAATTGGGAACAGTTGTAGATAAGACTAATGGTTAACACCTAAATAATATGTGATTCGTTGATGAAATTGCCTTTCTGAGTCACTCAGGAGATCAACTGCAAGCCATTATCAATGAGTTAGACACGGAGGGCGTAACGATGGGTCTAAAATGTAACGTGCATAAAACCACAGTAATGTTCAACAGGCTAGGAAGGGAACAGTAGTTCACAATTGGCAGCAAGCGCCTCGAAGTGGCAAATGAACGTGCCTACTTAGCGCGGGAAGTGCTCGCGAGATGCGGAACGTGACAGTTAAATTACAAGAAGAATAAGAATTGGGTGGAGCGCATATGGCCAGTTCTCTGAGATCATGAATGCCGGTTTACCAATATCCATCAAGAGAAAAGTGTCAATAGCTGTACCTTACTCGTACTCACCTACGGGGCAGAAACGAAGAGGCTAACGAAAAAGTTTGAGCTTAAGTAAAGGACAACGCAGAGAGCTATGGAAAAAAAATGATAGGAGTAACGTTAAGAAACCGGAAGTCGGCGGGGTTGGTAAGGAAACAAACGCGGGTTAATCAAATCCTAGAAGAAATCAAGAGGAAGAAAGGGGATTTGGCAGCGCATGCAATGTAAAGGCAAGATAACTGCTCGTCCTTAAGGGTAACGAAGTGAATTCCAAGAGAAGCCAAACGTAGCAGGGGGCGGCAGATGGTTAGGTGGGCGGACGACAATCAGAAGTTTGCGGGGATACATTGGGAGAAACTGAATAGGGCCGGGTTAATTGGAGAGGCATGGGATACACGTTCGATCTGCAGTGGGCGTATTCAGGCTGATCATGGTGACAATGATGATGATGCCGCCACTTTCTCAACTTGTGGGCAACTATCTGTCCTTCGGCCTGCAGTCTAGTTATCAGCCAAGAACCTGCACATGAATAGTAAGTTTTTCGCTGGTTCCAAAGCAGCCCCTCAAGGCCAACAAGCTACTCTAAGCCTCGGGTCACATGAACTGGTTGCAGAGATTCACAAGATTTACCACTGCGAAGTATGGTCATATCAAAAGATAATGACATGATTCTTGTTTATGGTTAACGGCTTTTTTGGGTTTACAGTCTCAAAGCGACTCAGGCTATGAGGGACGCCGTAGTGAAGGGTTTCGGAAATTTCGACCACTTGGGGTTCTTTCACGTGCAATGACATCACACAGTATACGGGCCTCTAGCATTCTGCGTCCACCGAAATGCGACCGCCGCGACCGGTATCGAGCCCCCGTCTTTCGGGTCAACCGCCGAGTGCCATAACCACTAAGCCACCGCGTTCGATGGCTGCCAGGACACTACGGTATAAAAAAGAAAACCATCACGCGGATGAGTTTGCCCGATCTACCCACAATGACGGACTTGAAGTCTGTATTCCTATATCAAAAGAGTTGAAGGAATGTGTGAGCTGTGCAGGTTGGCTTCAGAGCTCACACGTTCTTCATGGATCAATTAGCCAGTTTTTCAACCGCCGCCTAAGTGCATTGAAACCTGGACCGCGCTTTCGTCCTCTCATCACAATCGTCAGCGCCCAAGGCCCGCTATGCATTGTTTTGCCTCCTGAGAACAACTTGCCTGAGGAACCAATAGTTACTGTGCATCTCATCGCTTCTCTCTTTCTCTTCTCAGACCCATGACTCTTCTTCTCCAGTGCATGGTAGCCAACCAGAAAACCATTCCCTCCTCCTCTTTACATCTCGCTCTGTAGTGACTTCTTTAATACATCATTTCGCCTGGGAGATGCACGCCTTGAATTACGGCTTGTGTCGTGTCGAGGACTGAAAATAAGCACCGTCTTGTGTGATTGAATGGAAGTTTACGTACGTGCAAAATATAATGGCGATGTTTACAAGTTTCCCACGCGTCAAGCTTGTGAGCTTACGAATCCGATTTTGCGAAAAGGCCCCGCGGTGGCTTAGTGGTTCTGGTGCCCGGCTGCTGACCCAAAGATGCGGATTCGATCCAGGCCACTGCGATTGCTTTTCAGCGTTGGTGAATTGCTTCCGGTCCACGTACTGCGGGATGGCAGTGCAGGTTGAAGAACCAAAAAAATGGGTGAAATTATCCGGTGCCCTCAACTACGGCTTTTCTAATAGCCTGAGTTGCTTTGAGGTATTAAACCCTCATAAACCAAACCAATACTATTCTGTGTCGCTATCAGTGAGCTTAAGCAAGCATGTTCAACGCTGAAGCTCTTATGTATTGAAAAGGAAGGTGTCCGCCTGAAATCTTCAACAGAATTTTATTTAGTAAGGTCGCTGCTCTGCGTTCTGCAAATCCTCATGAATTCGTAAGAAGCTAATGAAAGATAGAAATCCCACGCTCTTACAGATAACATATTTGCAATGCTTAGAGAAGATATTTCTTGTTTAAAAAAATTAAGAGAACAGTGAAAATACTCCGCAATATGGGCTTCACAAAAGGACCTAAAGCTTTTATCGATTTCCTTTGATCTTTTTTTTTTTCTGGGGAGAGGAAGTGGCGCAGTATCTGTCTCACCTCTCGGGGGACATCCGAACCGCGTCGTAAGGGAAGGAATAAAAGAGGGAGTATGAAAAAAAAGGAAGAAAGAGGTGCTGTAGTGGAGGGCTCCGGAATAATTTCCATCACCTGGCGATCTTTAACGTACACTGAAATCGCACAGCACACTTTCGCCTTTTTGCGTTTCGCCTCAATTGAAACGTGGATGCCGCAGCCGGATTCGCATCCGCGAAAACCGGCTCAGTAGCCAAGCGCCTTAACCACTTAGGCACCGCTGCGGGTTGAAATTTTATTTTTTGAGGATGCTAAATAATAGCAGCAGGTATTCGCATGAAAGTAAAAAAGTTTTGGAAAACATGCTGTTTTTTTTCAGTGATGTAGGCTCTTCCTTTATGGTTGCATGCACCCCTTCATACAAATGTGGATATATTCTTGCCTTGAAAAGCCAGCACTGCTACTAATGTCGGGTTCAATGCGCCAGACTTCAATACCGGTACGCCTGTGTGGATATCGCATGAACTAGGTAGATGTAGTTCTGCAACAGATACTCCAATCTAGAATTAAATTATTGCCTTGTCATTTGCACAGCCCGCATCTCTTGCTGCTGGTGGCATTCAACCTCATTTCAAGCAGCGTAAAAAGCACGAACACACATTGATAACATAGGAATGTCTTTGACGGGCAGACCAGCTGCAGCGTCTACAATGTATTATAAGCAGCGCTGGTAACAAACCGCTGCTTCATTCCCGCTTTCATTCGTATCTCAATAACAAGACAGATTGGATACAGTGAAATGCCAGGCAAATCTTCATGGCAGTTGGGTTGTCATGCAGACCGGGCAACTTCACGTTTAAATCACTTCTTCTTTAGATTTTCCTACTCGGGCAGCGCACCAACTCGCCGCAAAAAGCGACTTCGCGTTAATGGCCACCCTTTATCCTAACTGAATGCCGAAAAATATAAACTCAGATTGAATTGTAATATTATTCCCGTCACATTTTTTGATTAAAGGACCTAGAAATAACTTTAACTTCGAGCCAAGCACTTCCCAGCCGTATTCGATGGGATAAAATAAAATATTACCCGTGCAGAGCCAAAAATGCATATTAACTTCCGAAGAGGATTGGAAAGGAGCTATTGGCTTCAGTAAAAAAATTCATTATGATTATTTTTTATTTTCTGCCGTTAATTTTAGGGTTTTCATGCGGGCACTACAGGCCACAATTTACGCTGTTCGCTGCGGGCGCCACACTAGTGTGGTGCTAGATTGCCAGCTTCCCAGTAATGCTTTTGAAAACCTGTCGCAGACAAAGAAAGATTATATTCATCACGATTTTTGCAAAGCTGCCGTTACGCTATTAGACTGACATCACTTCACACGCACTTTGTGAGATCAGGAAACTAAGAGAATCAGAAATGTCGTACCCTATCGATAGAGTCAAGCTTGTATTTTTCCACATTGTCGGTTTAACACCATGCATATTCTGGTGAATTTTTGAACTAGTCGGGTTTAAAAAAGTTGTACGGCTCAGTATGGAGTTTCCTGTGTATTTTCTCGAGTATTTATTGAGAAGCGCTGCGACAAAATTTTCCTTTCTATAGCCGCGATAGCGTGACAGCTAAAAAGAATCGTCCAATCTTCTCCAAGCAGCGTTGTTTTATTATTTTTTATTATCGCTGCGCACACAGTTTTTTATCCACTGAGGTTTATCTTTTTTTATGTCTCCTTCTCAGAGACCAGCCTAAATAAGTTACACCTAGTTTAAAGCCGTCGCGGTGGCTGAGTGGTTATGGCGCTCGGCTGCTGGCCCGAATGACGCGGGTTCGATCCTGGCCGCGGCGGTCGAATTTCGATGGAGGCGAAATTCTAGAGGCCCGTGTACTGTGCGATGTCAGTGCACGTTAAAGAACCCCAGGTTTTCGAAATTCCCGGATCCCTTCACTACGGCGTCTCTCATAGCCTGAGTCGCTTTGGGACGTTAATCCCCCATAAGCGAAGCCAAACCAAACACCTAGTTTGAACTAAACTCAATGTCATCGACACACGCACTGTATTCTATTCACCTGACCATGTATTTTCATTTTAGTTGCTACGTAGCTCAAAGCACCACTTTGGGAACGCTGTGTTCGTGGGATTATAGGGCAGACAAGGCACCAATGAGAACCTTAATGTGCCAGTATAGAGCCACCGTTCAGCGGTGCGCATCACGTTTGTCAAAATGTTAAGAGTGAGGAGGATCACGAAGTTTAACATGGTACACGAGTCGTATATTAAGGCTTTTGTAAGTATTTAATTCTGGTTTAATAGTTCTGCATACCAGCAATGACACCGCTAACAAGGAATTTGAGCCTTACGGGAGCGGAGCCCACTTTTTTTCTGGAGAAAAAATCTCACTGCATTTTAAATATCTAGCCAACGAATTATAATTTTTCGAGCCCCTTGCACAGCCAATTTGCAAGGGTAACCATCCGATGCCTACAAACTGCCTGCCGGTAATCTTTTTTTCAACAGTATTCCCGCTCGCATAATCGCAGGTTATAAGACACCTCGCGAGCAATATAAATGCAAGTAGGCAAAAGCTAGCACCAATGTTATAATATTGTAAATACCTTAACGCGACGAGATGTAGCGATCGACCGGACAGGCAAAAACGAAGAGGACACTACATGCGCTACTTTCAATTGATTTTCATTCAACGCAGTAAGGGTTTTGTACGTTGCGAGAACGCGGATACATCATCCATATTCCTATCAGACAGCAACTCACTTTCCACTACACATCTAGGTTTTGTTCGCGCATCAAGAAACATCATCCCTTTCCTAGATAGCTAAGCTGAAGGGGGCTGACATAATCGACTTCCACGCTTTTTTTTTATTTCACCATCTTCAATGATTTCCCGTATTAGCTTTTTCCTGCTGCTGTTTTTCCCTGTGCATTCAATAACATAAAAATGCACACGCCTGATTTGCATTCTCGAGAGTGTTCAGCGAGGTATCTTTTACCGTTTTCTACGTTTCCGCCGTGTTCGCGCCGGCATCTCCCTGTTTGACCTATGCATACGTTAGGGCATAACATCGGATGGGAATAAGCAACCCCTTGCTCTCAATGAAGAAATTTGTTTTTTCTGCTTGTTACTGCAGCCTATCCTGACTACATGAAAATAATTGGTAATCTAACACATTTTAGCCAGTATGTCTGGCGCAGATAATCCACTCTAACATCTGCTTCCTGTCCTATTTTCTTCAAGTTATTTTAAACCTTGTGCATATGTGGAACACACTCCTGTTCTTTTACACTTCTCAGGCAGGCCTCGAGAATGACACTAGCGGATCAGACCTTCGGCTACCGACACCAGGTTATTTTAGGGATAACCAGTTTATTCCAACCTTTTGTCTTGCTCATGAAAACTACTGTTTATCCGGTTTTAGCATTGCTTTTCCAGCGCGTTTTAAAATTGCTCTTTTCTTCAGCTTGGAACGCGCCGAACGATATGCGAGCAATGCTTTGATTGTACGATGTGGTTATCTCCAGAACGTGTGGTCTTCTTCAAACACTAATTTTATATAAAGCAACCAAAATTCTTTGTTTTCTGACATTTCAGCTGTCAATGAAGATGATGAAGGCCTTTCTGAAAAGCGATATTACATCTCATTATACTTTTTCGGTGCCATTCGAAGGACTGTCTGCCACAATTACAAATTCATCGACATATCTATGTGCTCATGTTACTTTAGCAACAGTCAGGCGTTCATTTAGGATTCTGTCCTCTTGTGCTAAGCACAAGTCATTCAATATCAGGGCTAGACACAAGCCAATAGACACTCCCTCTTTCTGCAGGGAAGGGTTGCAACACCATCTGATATAGGTGGAACAAAGACAGCAAGCTAAAGGGACTAAATAATTCTTTACAGACACACCTATTGCGTTTGGCATTCTACAGCTCCTAATTCGTCAGTGCTATCTTTGACGCATTTAAGCAAGTCTGCGTGGGGAAGTGAAGATTGAAGATCGTTAACATCGGTCGATAACGTCAAATGGATCTTGTCTGGTAGTGTCCTGAAGAAGTATGATACTTCCTCCGAGTTTTTATTTTTAAAGGTACCGATCCTTGATTGTTAATAGATTTAAATTATTCTGTAGGAATAAAGAAATTGACTTGTGCCAAGAGTCAGTCTTCGAAACAATTACCCTTAATGGAACATCCAATTGGTTTGTTTTCACATTGTGATTATGACTATATGATCATGTCAGGACATGGTCTTTGCATCTGACAAGCTCTGACTGGATTAGTCAAGACATAGAAAGTCAAAGTTTGTTATGATCTGGAGTCCCGTATTGTAACTTTTATACCGATTTTTTATCAAGCGCTAAATGGGATGAATAAGCTTACAAATCATGGTACAAATAGATATTTCAGCGCTTTGAACTTTCAGCTGTATAATGAAAAACATTCAATTTAGGTAAAAATGATTCATTATGACACTTCTGAAGCGCAGAAGAAAAGTAAATTCCTTTTATCTCTATAGTAAGTGCTTTTGTGTGTTCGTTGTAATGCAAAGAGTCCTATTAAGTGCTTAAAGGCAATTCAACGCTCGTTAAATCTAGGATAATCCGCATTTTTTCAATGACCCGCTTTGTGGAATGTTTTCGGACCTCTCTCCCAGCATTTTTACACACCCTCAAGAGGAGAAAAACGAGACGAGTTAGACCATCCCATTAGATGAAGTCCAATGTCCCTAAAGAAGCCGATAAATAGCATTCTATTGCCCTGAACTTGCTTCAATCACCTCAGGGTGTGTGATTCCTTTGTCTACGAGTCTATATTAGAGAAAGTTTCATCGCCAGCTGTCAGAAGATTATATAAATCGGCAGGTGTTTCTTTTCTGACAAATGTGTTCTTTTTCGCAGCTTCTTCGTGCTTTCGAAGTACAAAGAAATTGG
Organism: Amblyomma americanum; assembly: GCF_052857255.1. NCBI lineage: Eukaryota > Metazoa > Arthropoda > Arachnida > Ixodida > Ixodidae > Amblyomma > Amblyomma americanum. The sequence goes on from NC_135502.1 coordinate 81,757,106, forward strand.
AATGTAGCCATCCAGGCTTAGATCTTTCATCGAGCGTTATAATTACTCGTTTTCTCGGAAACAATTCTCTAATAAATTTGGGTATGCGTCCGTGAGCGTCTGCGCTTCGTGATCGAGTTTTCACTAGCGTGGTGAATGTAGTGTTTTGCGATGGGGAACCACCGGAAGAGAGGAGGAACCGTCATAATGATTTCTTTAAGGAGTACAGATAAGCTTAAATGCTACACGCAAAAATCATGCTTTTTGTAGTATGATGAAGACGACAAATCATGTTGAAATACAACAGACGTCGAAAATCAGACACAACGTTTAAAGCATATTTTCAATGTTTTTTTTTTCTGCATCCAATTCAACCATGCCGGTCTCCGACAGACAATTTCAACGTCTTTGACTTTGAGCAGCTTGATAGGTAGATAGATAAAGAGGAGGAGAGAAAGGCAGGGATGTTAACCAGAAAGGGGTTCCGGTTGGCTACTCTGCACTGGGGAAGAGGGATTAGGGGACTAAAAGGAGGAAGAGAGAAGGGAAAAAAGGCATAACACACACACGCACAACGCTGTCACAATTTGTGACTCAATCCAATCGCTCTCAAGTAGGCAAATAGTGCCTTGTATGCCTGGAGGGCAGTCGACTGCTGTGGCTACGGACCGAGGATCTGTTGCTCTGTTAATGGGCGAGGATCGAGGCGGTCCAGGGCACAACACAGTTTATGTCTTGCACTCGCAAATCCAGGGCACTCACAGAGAAGATGAGCGATGGTCTCCTCACAGCCACAGCTCTCACAGGCAGGGCTGTCGGCCATCCCCATCCGGAAAGCATAGTAATTGGTAAATGCAACACCGATCCATAAACGGCATGTGTTGCGTCGCGACGTTCTAAGTTACGTGGAAGACGAAGGCGCACTTCAGGGTCCCGTGCCTTGAGGCGGAGGTTGCAAAACTCTCACGTGTTCCACGCTGAAAGTATGAGCTCCAGCGCCAAAGGACGAAGCCCACACGCAGCATCAGGTCTCGATATTGGGATCCTCGCTGGAAGTTCGTCGTTGTGAGCAGAACGCGCAGCCGCATCGGCCTGGTGAATACAGTTAATACCACAGTGTATTGGCAGCCATTGAAAAATGATGTCATGACCTTTGGAAACGCTGCCGTGGTACAGTAGACGGATCTCAGCAACAAGTTGCTCCTGCGACCCGCGGCGTAGCGCAGCTTGCAGGGCTTGAAGGGCTGCTTTAGAGTCGGTGAAAACCGTCCAGTCATGTGGAGTTTTTGTCTGATGAACTCTACCGCAGCCCGTAAGGCTGCGAGTTCCGCACCAGTTGAAAATGTTGGATAGGTCGTCTTCACTTTCATGAAGATGGATCTGGCCGGTATCACCACCGACCCCACAAAACTGGTCGAGTGAACTGATCCATCTGTGTAAATATGTATGCGGTGACTGTGGTAAGAATGCAGGTGATTCAATGTCAGTTGTTTGAGAGCGGGCAGTGATACACCAGCTTTCTTTGTAATGCCAGGAATATAGAGGTGAAACCGAGGTTCATGAAGACTCCATGAGGGTGAGCACGGTCTTGACGCAGGGGTGAACTGCGATGGAAGATATGCGCGATGGGCTTCAATGACTTTGGCGAATGCAGTACGCGGCCTAATTATTGGGAGTGTTGCGAGGGGATGACAGGGAACCCGTGTGAGGTGCCGAATATGTGTTCTCATGGTGTCAACAGCAATGTATGTAGTAACAGGATGTTCCCGGGCAACAAGAGCAGTTGCTGCTGTTGATGCACATTTAGGCAGTCCAAGACAGATACGGAGAGCTTGCGCTTGCACACTTTGAAGAATCTTGATATTTGTTTTTCTAATGGAACTGAATATCGGAAGACTGTACCGCATGTAGCCCAGAAATAGGGAAAGGTACAGTTGTAGCATCGAGCGCACTGATGCACCCCAGGACTTTCCCCCGGGGAAGGAGAGGACGTGGACAATCGAAAGTAGTCTCTTTCTCATGTCGTAGATATGTGGACTCCACGAGAGGTTCTTGTCGATGACAACACCAAGGAATCTGTGGCTTCTCTCATAGGGAATGGCTTCGCCATTGATGCGAATGGTGTAACGTAACATTATTTTGCGTGTGAACGCCACAAGTGAACACTTTTCGGTCGAAATGTTCAGCCCTGCAAGCGAAGATAAGATGTCAATATCGATGCCGCTTTTTGAAGTCTTGCACGAACTTGAGCACGGGTCACCCCTGATGCCCAAATACAGATGTCGTCTGCATATGCCGAGATTTGAGCAGATTGTGGCAATACGTCCACCAGGCCGATAAGAGCAAGGTTGAAGAGAACTGGGCTCAGCACTCCACCCTGAGGGACTCCGCGCGAATTTCGGTGTAAGGACGTTGGTCCATCCGCAGCGAGGACAAAAAACAACCGCTCTGATAAATAGCTGCGTATCCAGCTGAACGTGCGGCCTCCGATCTCAGCAGCTTCTATTGCGTCAAAATGGCCTGATGCGTTACGTTGTCGTACGCGCCCTTGATATCCAAAAACAATGCCACGGTCAATCTTTTCAGTCTTTTGCTGTGGTGCACCGACGTTACAAGGTCAACCACGTTGTCGATACAAGAGCGGCCCCGTCGGAACCCAGACATGAAGGTTGGATAAATCTGATATCGCTCCAAGTACCATTCCACGCGTGTGAGCAGCATACTTTCCATGACTTTGCCGACGCAGCTGGCGAGTGCAATTGGACGGTATGATGAAAGGTCGAGCAGTGATTTCCCGGCTTAAGAAGTGGAACCAGACGACTGGTCTGACAATCATGAGGAACTATGCCAGCAGTCCATGACTTGTTATAAGTGTCCAAAAGAGCCCGTCGAGCTTCTTTGCCAAGGTTGGCAAGTGCGGAGTACGTCACACCATCGGGCCCTGGTGATGATGACCTTCTACAACAAGCCAGCGCAGCATCAAGTTCTTCCATGGAGAATAGTGCATCCATCCGAGAATACCGTGAGGGTGGAACATTGTGGCAGTGCAGCGTTGCGCCTGGATTCGGAGGGCCTGTTATTCTTGCGCAGAAATTTTCAGCTACCTCAACCACACTGCGCATTTGGTGGAGCACTACGGATTTGAACGGGTAGCGCTGTTGAGGGTACGTGCGAAGACCCCGAATTACACTCCAAACGCGTGAAAAAGGCTTCCGCGGATCAAGTGTTTGGCAAAATGTCCTCCACCGTTGTGTTTACAGTGCCTGAATTCTGCGCTGAATCTTCTTCTGTATGCGCCTAGCATCTCTTAGGTCTAGGCGCGACTTTGTGCGTCGGTATCTGCGCTCTGCCCTGCGCCGTTGTGATCGCAGTCGCTGCAATTCGAAGTCAAAATCGGTGTAGTTAGCGACAGGGTTAAAGGGGCAGGTGGCGTGTTGCTTGGCCTCCTTAATTTTTTGTTCAAGACCGGTAAAGAAGCCCTCTGCGCAAGCAGCCTCCATAAGTAATTTATAAACTGTACAGTCAATGCGCTGCCTACACGTGGCTGGGGAAAATGTGGAATGGCCGGTAATAATCAGATAGGTTGGGATATGGTCGCTGCCATGGGTTTCTACATCCGAAAACCACCGGACGCTGTTGTTAAGGCACTTTGAAACGAAAGTCAAGTCCTAGCAGCTGCTATAAGTCACCCTTCGTATATAGGTCGGGCTTCCGTCATTCAGGCACTGGAGGTCATGGTCAGAGGCGAAGGACACAAGCTGTCTTCCCCTAACGTCCATCTTAACGCCTCCCCACATGGTGTGATGAGCATTGAAGTCACCCATAATAACCCACGGAGCAGGTGTAGCTGCTATCGAACCACTCAACCTTCTGGCGTCGAAACGACTTGATGGCGCCAAGTACACCGCCAGTAGCGTAAACGTCAGGTCTCGGCTCTTCACTGTCAGGCAAACGTACTGATTGTCTTCGTTCGGAGGGACTGAATGTTGCACACATGTAAGTTCACGTCGAATGTAGACGATGACTTTGCTGGATCTGTTTCACGTGGGTGATGAAAATGCCTCGTAACCGGATATTCGAAAAATTGCCGGGGTCTTCGGTTCACAAATCACAAGAATATGGAAGTGATTCTCGAAGACGTAGTGCCGTAAATCGGAAATCCGGGACTAGAGCCCACGAGCATTCCATTGGAAAATGAAAGCTTGCTTGACTTGCTTTTGAAAAGACAGGTCCGAAGGAGCCATGATGCTGTCAACTGTAGAGACTCATGAACTGGATGTAGCGCGTCCAGCACTTGAAGTGCGCTATTTGCTGCTGGCGTGCGTAGGATGGAAAGCAGAGCACGCATGGCATTCATTAGTGTCGTGAGCATTGCAATCACTTGCATATCTGGGCCATGGCCTGGATCGTGCCTGTTGGCTGGATCAGTCTTAGGCGCTGCACACTGCCCTGAGTGCGCCAACATCCCTGACGCAGTAGGCGTAGAAGGCTTTGGCAGCGGTGGCCAAGTTGCATCTGAGGCAGCAGGTCCAGCCTCACCAAGCGCCGGGCTCTCTTGATTTGGTACGGTTTTTGGTGGAGGCGGACAAGCTGTAGTTGGGTTTGGGGCATTATTGTCAAATGTGACTGCTTTCTTTGGCGACCTTCGGCGGCGCGAACGACGTCGTCGCACCTTTGCGTCGGCTTGTTTGTGCGTAGAATGGTCTCGCACCATTTGCTTCAGTACCGCCCGCTCGGTCTTTAGACGGCGGCAGTCTTTCGAGGAAGAGTCATGAGGGCCGTGGCAGTTGGCGCACTTCAAGGTAGTCGCGCGGCAAACATCACCGCTGTGTGACTCGGAGCATCGCGGGCACACGATGGAGTTGATGCAGACGCCGCTCACGTGGCCGATCCTCATGCGCTTCCTGCATTGAAGTGGCTTAGGCAGAAAAGGTCGAACTGGATGACGAAAGGGCCCAACCTTCAAGTACGATGGTATGCAGTTACCCTTGAATGTCAGCTTGATGCATGTAGATCTTCCTAACCGCTGAACTTGAATGATGGAAATGCCGTTGGTTGCCGACTTGATCAACATGGGTAAATCTGCATCACAGATGGCGATGTCGACGTTGTAGATTACGCCAGCCGTAGTGCCGCTGTCCTGGAGAATAAGGGGGCGTACACTGATGTTGCCGAGTTTTGTGATTGCGGTTAAATTCTCTAGTTAACTTCGCTCCACCACATCAATGGCAATGATGTTTTTGAACGGGTTGATTCTGACATCTTTTATGCCTCCCGGTGCAAGGCTCTCCAGATGAATAGAGATGGCTTGCCTGTTCAGTAGGTTCAAGTTGTCCGTTGAGTTCAACGGCACAAACAAGGCTGTATGCGCTGAGGAACTTCGCGCCGTGATGATCGTTGGCGTTCTTGATGAGGACACCGTTGACGTGCTCGATGAGGACGATTCGGCTTGTCTACGCAGTCTTCGCTTGGCCTTCTTGCCAACAACCGGTATGAAACCGTCGTCGGCCGAGGACGAGGAGTCTTCACTTGGCACCGAGTACGCAACTGTGCCCTGGCTGCTCGAGTCACTCTGGCGGTGCAGGCGCTTCCTCTGGGCGGCTGCTGCCGACCCACCGGGTTCCAATAGAGGCACAGCAGCCTCCACTACCATCGCCGTGGCAAAAAGGGAGTGGCGCCTTCCTGATTATAGCACAAATTACCAAATATACTGCACAGACGTGAAGGCAGCATTCTGATACAGAACAACTTCGTCTTCTCTGAGCAGCTTGATGCTACCTTTACTAGTGCCAATGAATCCGCAGAGGCAAGAGGATGTGCGTAAGGAAGGACCGAGTCTCCTACGGATGTTTTGGCGGCTTCAGAAGCCGCAGCAAGACGCTGCATTGTATAGCGGTGTTGCCGCTTGCCCTTTTCCCGGCAGTTTAGCAAAGTATACATTATGCAGGCTGTACTACCAGCCACCAATTAGCTTAAGCCTCCTTGCTCCTGGTGCCCTACGATCATTTAAGATCTCTCGCTGAAGAACATGTGCTTGATCCAGTGGCTTTGAGTTGGTGATGTTTAGTTTTAATTCGAGCGTGATAATTAAAATTTTATTCTGAAAACATGACCTGCTCGTGCGGATGCCAAATGAATGTGTGTGGTTTTTACATCACATTTGTGAGCTGTCGCTGTCTCCTGCAGGCTAGTCGTGTTGTCCGTGCTGACCGCACCTTAGTTTGTCAGGGCATGCCTCCACTCTGAATGCCCATTGTCTACATTTTAACCGCACGCGACTTCTTGAGGTTCGGGGTCTAATGATCTTGGCTGAGTTTTGCATGCAAAATTTATGGCTGCCGAGATCTGTTGAAAGGGGCTAAAGTGCGAGACGTCTCTCTCGCTTCACTATCGGCAGTGTGATGGCGAGGCGAATTAAAGTGACACCCTGTTCGCGCAACCTCTCAACTTTATATTCAATTCAATGTTGCCCCCATCTGATTCAATGCTCTGTAGGGCACGGGTGCGCTCCTCACAAACCCACCTTCATTCTCTGGAAGCACCGCCACCCTCCTCGGCCTTCACACAGTAAAAAACGTAGTGAGTAAGAGAACTTAATGTGAAGCTCCGAGAAAAGCAATAAAAAAACGAAAACCAGAAATAAAAGATACTCCCAGAGGTACCGCTGGGCACGAAGGCCGCGCAGTATAGGAGAGCGGTGCCAGCGACAATATGAGAATGGTGGACCTTTAACTGTAATGTCGGTCGAGGTTCATGCTAAGAAGACTTTATTAGCGATTACTTTAGTAAACACCTTGTAGGCAACGGACAGTGAGCTGTTCAGTCTAATTTTACAAGTCATTTTCGTCTCCTTTCTTATGAACTAAGATAATGTTTGCGTTCTTCCAAGCTTCTGGTACGGTCAAGGTCATAACCCATTGTTTATACAGGGTGGATAGTTTTTCTAGCACAATCTCCCCTCCGTCCTTCAAGAGATGTGCTTTTACCTGATCCTCAGCAGCTGTTTTTCATCTCTTCATTGCGCCTAAGGCTTTCTTTGCTTCCGCTTTCGTTACTGGGGGGATGACGCATTGCTGTTCTCTACTGTCTCTGCCATTAGCGTTCTGATTACACTGGCTACTGTATAGATTTGTGGAGAACTCTTCGGCTACTTAACTATTTTATACATATTGCTAATGAGATTGCCCTCCTTGTCTCCTAACGCATACATCTGGTTTTTACCTATGTCTATTTTCCTCTTCGCCGCTTTTAGGCTACCTCCGTTCTTTGAGCATGCTCAATTCTCTCCGTATTTAACTTCCTTACGATTATAGAGAATTTATTTTATATGTAGTAATGTTTATTTGTTGAACTCTGGTAAACCCACATACTACTCCCCAACCTTGGGGGAAAATGAGCTGTTTAGATTTGTCTTTTAGTTCACTGTCGGTTTTTAGTAATTTTAAATGGAATGTTTGAGACGACTCATATAGAAGCGATTATCACCCGGTCAATTTAAGCCTATCATTCTCGCAACAGTCATCTCAACAAAACCATCGCATTGGAAGCTACATTTAACTGACTGGGCTTTGTTTAAAGAAAAAGCTAGCTTAGAGAATATAATTTTAGAAAATCTTAGCATAGATAAAATAAACGAAATGTTCACAGCAATTATTACTGCTGTACACCTATCAATTCCAAAATCTACAGGAGTAATATGCCAGAACCATAGGGTGTTCTCGAATGTGAAACGGGATTGTAAAAAATAACAATAAAGCCTGGGCAGTCTTTCGTAGATAACCAACACACGAGAACCCTGCCATATTAAATAAGGTGAGAGCACAAGCACAGTGATGTATTCGGTGCATTTCTGAGAAAACATCATGGAAACCTTATGTGCCTTCTATAAACAGCTCAACTATATCAACAAAAAAAATGTGGGAGCAGGTTTGAAAACTAAATGGGATCTATTCACCGTTCACAATTCCTCTTTTGACAACACCTTGTAAACAAACAAGTACGGGGGAACCGGCAGACATTGTGGGGGAGCACTGTTCTGCGGTTTCGAGTTCTTCGCATTATACCTAGTTATATTTAACATACAAAAACATAGCGAAAAAATGAAAACTTCTCACAAATGGAGGTGCGAACGGAAAATACAAAAGATCAATTACTCTCCAAGAAATCAACAGAGTACTGTCTGCCAGCAAGAAAAAAATTGCTCCAGGACTCAACTGATACACTATGAAACGTTTGCCCATCTTTCCCAGCCTGTTGTAGAGAAACTATTGAATTTCTTTGACAAGATATTGATAGAATGAAAAATACCCAAGGAGTGAAAAAGAGCCATTACAGTACCATTCATGAAACATGGAAAGCTGCCAACCTCACCGAGTAGCTATAGTCCAGTAGCGCTTACAAGCTGTCTCGACAAGTCCTTGTCCTACGCGAACTTTTTGACATCCATCAGAGTTGTTTTAAAATGTAATGCTCAACAACTGACCATCTAGCTCGCCTTGAAAATACAGTCAGAGAACCTTTTATACGCAAACAACACTGCCTTGCTATCTTTTTTGATCTGGAGCAAGTATACGACATAACCTGGAGGTTCGGAATTCTTTGCGACCTACAAGTGCTCAGCATCCGTGGCAAGATGTTTAACTGCCTAAATGAAATCCTGTCCAACCGTTCTCTTCCCATACGCCCAGATTCAACACTCTCAAGGAACTTCGTTCAAAAAATAGAGTATCTCATGGGTGTATTTTAAGCACAGCGCTCTTTATTATAAAAATGAATTTTATAGCTAAAATAATCCCGAAGTACATAATGTATTTAGTCTATGTTGACAACCTTCAAATAGCCTGCACGTCCGCAAATGTAGCAACATGCCAAAGGCAAATACAGTTGACAATAAACAGTCACATGGGCAGATAGAATTGGATTCCATCCAGTTTTCTGCACACAAAACAGTGGCTGCTCTGTTCTCGCTCACATGAGACCTACAAACCGACCCCACCTTACACCTAAAGAAAAGTGAATTGCCTTTAAAATATGAGCATGAATTTCTTGGCATTACATTTGACTAAAAACTCACTTTTGTGCCTCACATAAACGCTGTCAAAACGAAGGCCTCACAGTCCCTGAACATACTCATAGTGCTTTGACGAAAATACTGGGCTCCAATAGAACATGCCTTTTACAAATCTACCGCTCTGCGTTTCGCTCCACTTAACATTAGGGATGTGTAGTGTATGGGTCAGTGAGACCATACTAACATAAACGACCGGATCCGGTATAAAACGTTGGTTTGCGTTTCTCAAATTATGCATACAGAACATCCCTTGCTAATAGTATTTACGTCGAAACCGATGAACCACCCGTCACAAAAAGGGGAACAATGATTATGTGCGCATACATACTAAAAGTAAAGTCCTTACCGAAACAGCTCTGTTGTCCCATAGTCACACAATGCCCTTCCAAGACTCTCTTCAATTATAAGCCCCAATGAATAAGACCTCAGTTATTACGCTTTGAAGATAAATGTACCGTGGTACCGCTTCTCATCACATTAACACATTTTCGCAGAAAACAAATGCCACATGAACACATACTACAGAGATATCTGGCTCTTAAGGAAAAATATGCAAGGCACGTAGAATTATATACAGATGGCTCAAAAGTGAGAAAATATGTTAGGAGTGCTGCAGTACAAGGACAATGGGAAAAATATTAAGACTGCAGAATTGAGCATTAAATTTCACAGCCGAATGTTATGTTGTGTGTGTAGCTATGGACAGCATAACGAATTACAACATTAAAAGGAGCGCAATTTACACTGATTCACTCAGCCTACTCTATGCACTCAATTCTAGAAATGTAGTTGAGCCCTATAGTGGGAAGCGTAATATACATGCGCAACATAGAAAAAATCAGATCGGAAGGCCGCATGAGAAGATTCTGGGTTCTGAGCCACGTCGAGATAGAGTTAAATGAGAGGCCCATGTATAGTGGGATATCAGTACCCATTAAAGAACCCCAGGTGGTGGAAGTTTCCGGAGCCCTTCACTTACCCGTCCCTCATACCCTGAGTCTTTTTGATATGTTAAACCCTCAAAAATTAAAATCTTTCCGCTCTGTAGGACTTCTACAAGAGCACCTGAAGGACAACAGACACCAAATTTTTGCTTGGGTTTAAATTTAAATGACGCATTAGACATTATTATACACATTCTACCCCCGTGGCATTCACCTATGAGCGCTAAACAATTTAAAATTGAATTTCTTCGTGCTGCTGTTTCGGTGTCATCAACCGAACGATGGCTGTGATGTCTAGTTGATCTATAGGTCACGTGAGACACAATAAACATGGCAATATAAATACTGATACGTTGTTTGTTGCCATTCCATTTGTTGAGGTAGGCTGGTTTAAGAGTTTTAGTGAACCAAACCTATTTATCAACCTTTATACTGCAGTATTTTCATGCTTTATGCGACCTAAACGCACACTACACACCGCAGGCATTGTTTGGTTGATAAAATTGAAAGCGCTACAGCAAGACAAAAGAAAGTCAATAATAAATTACTTAGCAGTTGCAGGTGAATACAACGTGGTGATCCATGTATTCTTGGATCCTTGGTGTATTCAGGTGCCACTTGGGCACCTGGTTCAAAGGCAATCAAATGAGGGGCTGTCCTGAATTCTAGCATATCCCAGAAACTGCTATAAATGTCAACATATCTGAGGGAATGTTGCCTCATACATGTTACAATAAGACGCTCTCAAGTGACCGCAACAATAGCCTATTTTGATGCTAAGCTAGCTTGGACAAAAACATCTTTTAGACACTGTCAAACAAAAAGGTGCTCTCACAAACCATAGCTGTCACATCTGCTTAAGAGGCTGAGTGCAACTTGTTCTATGTGGCACACTGTATGCTTGTGGATGCAGCGCAGATTTGTGCAGGTATAAATCTGGCGTTTTCATTCTTAAGGCAAGAAATTACAAAGGTACATTGGTGTTTCCGCAGCTTAAAGTGCTCAAAATAATTTTGAAACGGCAGCATATCAGGAAATGCAGAGATAATACACATTCAACAATAAAATTAAATACGGATAAGCTTATAGAAAATACAAACTGTTTAAACATAACCAGGGCGACACTCTGAACCTTTGGAATCCCAGCTCACTGTGGTCAAGGTAGAACCGAGCTGGGGACTCGCACACCAACCCCAAGAGCTCAATGCCTCTGCACTGGCAAACAAAAAAAGGAGGTAAGAAAGGACACTGCAGATCAGAGTAATGCTACAAGTGCAGCTAGTTTACACAGACAAATTCAACATCCTCACTCACAGAATGAGTAAAACAAGTGAGGCTCCTACAGCAGCAGAAAAACAAAGTAACGACATTCGCAACTACTGCATGGTTAACAAACACATGAGCATCTAACACATTTACAAGAAATTAGTCTGTAAAAAACAAAAACAGTGCAGTGGATCCATCGATACAGTAAGTGTCGTATGTGCTGCTTGCATGGAACTGCACTGGATAGTGGTTAAAGTAGCAGCTGCCTTGTTGCTTGACGGCCATGTGAGGCCCATGCAGCGGCCGTTAGCTCCCCTCGCACTGTCTGCTATTAATGGATGCATTATTTTTTCTCAAAATCTTTCCCACAGCTTCCTCCAGTGCATTGGAGCATGCAGAACAAATGTTAAGAAACTGTGGTAGAACAGGCATCCCAAATGTTAAATCTAGGTGTTTAAACAAGCTCAAGGAATTATACCAATGCAGTTATTTCGGCTGTAAAATCACAAATATTTCAACGGACCTCAAATCTGATACTATCTGAAGGCTAATGAAGTAATCGCTGTACAAAAGATGGCTTCCTTGTGGTGTCCATCGTCTTACAAATGAGTTACTTGGGAGTGACAGGCCTGAGCGAGTAATCACAATGAATGCATTACACACATGTCCTGTGCACAAACTTTACTGCAATCTCATGCTGTACAGAAGGTTCTTGCCACTACGAGGTACGCCAGTTTTATTTCACAATGAGCCAACTTATACTTAAATTTTCGCTCCCCGCTAGCCAGCAACCCCTTCTTTCGCCCTTCAGCAGTGCCACAAAGAAGCTGATTTCCTGCACCACCACATGAAAAATAAGAAACATGCGACTGATCCGCACAGGTAAGTGCCACCTACCTGTCGTGAATCCCGACGATTTCATAGCGCAAGTCGCGTACCCCATCTGTTGAAGCTGCGAGGAAGGTAATAAAATCCCCACAGTCAGCGCGTTTACACTGGCGAACACACAAATAACGGCCGGCTGCGGCCAATATTTATTAAAGGCCATGCGCGAAGGAGATAAATGTTGAAAAACACAAAAATTTCGTTACAGGCCACCGGCTATCGATCGGTGCACAGTAGACAACATGCAACAGTCGCAAAAAAACGATATCATCGACGACACTCCACGGTCTTTTCGCGCGCCTTCACCCGGAGGCTGTCGCGAAATTGTTACATCCGAAGGCGCCGCATTATTAAACAAGACAATCGGATACTTGCGCTGTCGTACAGCAGCTCTGTCTACAAGCTGCACGGTGATGAGGGAGCGACGAAGAACACTTTCTAGAGTTGGCGGGCAAGAACGAAACATCGCATGCGCACAACGAAGTACTCTCACAAGACTCACCTCAGACTGGAGAAGGCTGAAGGTAGGACTGCCTAAACCATGAACTGAAGGCAAAATCCGCCACGCCCGCATCTACCATGAGAGCTCGGACAAACAGCAGCTGGCCGGAGCACGAGAGAGAAACGAAAATGCAGGTAGCGAGTAGACACGTTTTCTGAAAAGCGCGCCAGCCTCCTCCGGCTCAGAGTGCTCGTTATTCGTCTGGATTTCAGAGGTTTGGGAGTTATTGGCCGGGAAAAAAACAGAATAAGAAAAACTGTGGCGTCACATCCGGCAACCAAAAACACTCGTCTTCTGTGTCCTCCTTTCCACCTCTGTTCTGGGCGCGCATGCGCGATTCTGCAGATTTTGTTCTCCCAACGTTCAGGTCACTACGCCAGCCACTTCGCGTGGTCAGCGTGGCTGCGCGCATAGCCGTGGCACCACCGCTCCGCCAGCTATGCGCATGCGCGGAGTGACGTCATAGCCCGCAGCTGGTGTGCGCGCCGCACGCCTCGCCGCTGCGCCGACGGTGAAGCAGACACCGCCCGCCTCGTCAGTTGTGCGCATGCGCAGAGTGAGGTCAGAGCACGCAGCTGGTGTGCGCGCCGCGCGCCTACATTACGCTAGTGTGGCAACACGCTCTGCGCATATTTCCGCGCAGCCTCCGCCTTGTTATCATCCCGCCCAGCGTAGACGGCCACACGATGGACTGCGTTACCGATAAAACACAGCACCACCGCTGCGTCACACGAAGCAAGCGTCACCGACGGTGGCTACAAAAACAGGCTGCCCGGCTGGGCCGAGCGGCTGTCTTCCTTCCGCTACTGAGACGTGCGTAGCGTTGGTATGCTCGTCCGCTGCCATCACTAATCGAATAAACAATTGTTACGTTTTTTCATATTTATTTATTTAGAAATACTGCGATCTAATACAGATCATAGCAGTGGAGGAAAAACAAACGAAATACGAGCATATAAGCACACTCAAATTCATAACATTTGCAGGCACTTTTCAAACATCATTAAAGAATTATGATTAACAGTCTCGCTATTAAGTTTGTTCTATTCAGTAATTGTCCTCGGAAAAAATATATATAAAGCAGTTATTTCGCGCGTTGAAAGGGGTTGTTGTTAGTGCATGCCTTTGACTCGTGTTATAACCTGAGGAGTAAGCAAAATAATTAGATGTATTAGCTTCATAATTACTTTTTATAAGCTGGAAGAAAAACTTTAATCGACAAACACGATTGTGCTCAAAGACTGGTGGTAACCCACTTCGCCTCACGAGCTCACTTACAGATGCACGGCCATATTAGCTAAAAATAAATCTAACTACTTTATGCTGTATTCGCTCTAATTTCAGAATGTTTGTTAACGTGAAAGGGTCCCAGATGATTGCAGCATATTCTAGCAACGGACGGATGAGGGAATTGTACGCCAATACACGAACACTAGGTGGGGATGACTTTAGTGAGCGCTTCAAGAAAAAGTTTCCGCATTTAATATGCTACGACAGCGTCTATGTGTTTTGACCACGAAAGGTTGTTAATAATCCATAGGCCCAATAATTTATACTTTCTCACCTCTAATAATGATATGAGGTTAGTACCGTACACAAAATGAAGAGGTACTTTTATGTGTGTAATTTGAATAAAAACTGTTTTTCCAAAATTAATGCACACCTGCCATTTGTTGCACCACGCAACCACATTCGCTAGGTCATTATTTAGACCTACCTGGTCGTCAACTGAAGACAACACTTGATACAAAATACAGTCATCCGCGTACAGCTTCAACCGCACTGAAGGATCTGCCACAATGTCATTAATAAGCAAGAGAAATAAGAGTGGTCCCAAAACGGATCCCTGCGGGACGCCAGACATAACCGGAACACTGCTAGAAGATATATTGTTTAGAGTGACGAATTGACGCCTGTTTGAGAGGTGAAATGTAATCCATGTATTTATCCTGTCGTTTTTAATACAATAACTTAATTTATGGATTAGTTTGTTATGGTACATCTTATCAAATTCTTTGCGAAATCCATGAATATTGCGTCTGTTTGCTTTCTATGATTATTCGACTGAGCAAAGTCGTGCACAGTTTAAACTAACTGTGTACTTGTAGAAAACCCACTCTTGAAAGCATGCTGAAAATCTGTAAGTACTTTGTACTCTTCCAAGAAACCTAACATATGTTTATGAATTATATGCTCTAAAATTTTACATGATGTCGACGTTAGAGATATCGGTCGGTAATTCTCGATGTGCGCTTTTATTCCAGTTTTGTGCAGAGGTTTATTCGCGGCTGTCCTCCAGTCATCCGGTAAAGAACCGTCATGTATATATTTGGTGAATATTACTGTCAGGTATTTTGCGCACCACTCCGCATAGCGCTTCAAAATGCATTTAGTATGTTATCAGGACCTGGTGATTTTTTAACATCAAGGTACAAAAGCAAGTTAAAAAACCAGTCTCTTAAATTACAACATCAGATATGGCAGGGAGTGCTGCAGAAAAGTTGGGCAGACAACCGTTGTCCTCTGTGAATACTGCTTGAAAGAATTTGTTGAACGCAGAACAAACAACAGCCTCATTACGCACACATCTGCCGTCTACTATGAATTCGTTCGTAGAAGAATATTTGGGCGGGATTTGGCACCAGAATCTCTCAGGAAACGTTATAATGAACGAAGGCAGAAGCGTTCCGTAATATATTTCTTTGTCGCATATTATTTTCTGCTTAAGTTGCTCTGGAATTGCTTCCAATTTGGTTTTGATGATGAATTTCTGCTTTATATCTTTTTTAACCTTTTAGCCTTCGCTGCACGCATAACGTCTTCCAAGAAATCCATTGATTACGGTACACCGATTTTTTTTTCAATTTTGGGAACGAAACGGTCTGTGCAATCGGAAACGATCATTTTAAAGGTAAGCCATAGGCCACTGACACCATCAGTGCTATTCCTAAAATTATCAAAATATGAATCAAGCATATCCAGAATATATTCGTCTTCAGCACGCGAAAAATTGGGAAAAAATTGCACGCTAGTTTGTCGATCTGGGCACACATTTGAAAAGATCAGCAGCAAAGTTTTGTGATCAGATATTCCGTTTATGACGTCACAAGTTATGAAGCTGTGGATGACATCACTTACGTAAAATAGATCTAGAATTGATCCTGCGGCTCCTTGCACTCTCGTAAAATTATTTACTACTTGCAGCAGGTTAAATGTGAACACAATATCGAGCATTGCAGTATCAGCGTTATGGGCAGAGTATGATGAAAAGGTTTGCCAGTCAATGCTAGGCAAGTTGAAATCACCAGCCAGTATTAGTCTATCGTCTCTTCTTACATGGCATTGTGAATATTCTCTTAAGTTTTCCAAGACGATAACAGAAGGGTTAGGAGGCCTGTAAAAAGCGCCAGGAACAAAGCGAACCTTGTTGATGTGTTTTGAAAAATATGGCTGCAATGCATTGAGCATCAGGCATCCTGAAAAGTTGCAATGATGATTTATTTAAAATTGCCGCTCCTCCACCTCTTCTGTCCCGGTCGCCACGAAAAACTTTATAGTCGTTGGGAGCAACTTCACTGTCAACTATTTCATTGCTTAACCAGGTCTCAGTAAGCATGGCAACGTCCGCGTCGTGTGAGAACAGCATGCCTTCAAGTTCCGCAGCTTTGTTTATGACGCTGCGACAATTTATGTTAAGGATTTTGAAAACCCAACTGTTCCCTTTCTGGTGTCATTTTTGATTCCTCGAGATTTTATGCCGTGTGTTTCTTGCATTATCCGATCCGAACATTTTACCGTCAATGCTAAGCATGTCAAACACCAGTTTAACCTTGGCACCATTGCTCTTTTCCCGAGATGCGCTTTCCCATAATATTTTTGTGACGTCACGAATTCTTTTTAAGAAGTCTGCACTAACCGAAAAATCTGTGCCTTTGAAATTTGGACATGCCTTCATTATTGAAGCCTTTTCTCGGTAGTCACTCAATTTTATGATGACAGGGCGATTCTTTGTTGATTTCGTGCCTATTCTGCGACACCTTTTTATGCTGTTTATTACCACTCCTAATTTCTCGTCAAAAATTTTCTTTGTTCAATTGTCCCTAAGGTCTGCTTCGGATTCTTCATTCTCTTCTATTCCGTAAATAAGCAGGTTGATCCTAAGGCTCCTGTTTTCCATGTCGTCTGTTTTATTTAACTGGTATGAAACGGTGCCTTCCAGTTTAGTTACAGACGAAGTCACGTCCTGCAGTTCTGTTTTTAAAGTATTCATTGTTGTTACCTTATTTTCAAGACTTTAATTCTATCTGTCAAGCTATCTAACTTTTCAGCATGTCGGGATTCGTCCTTCAGCAGAAACAGCCTCCCACATGTGGTGACCCGCAAAACGGACCATAACGCATCACCATGGACGAGCAAGAGCAGCTTCAGGAACGGCACGGCCTACTACATGCTTCCGTGCAGCAGCATCCTGCCGGTTCCGCTGAGGACGACAGAGCCCCGCACGACGTCTGGCGTGTCGCTGTCAAGCTTTTGCCGTCTTGGGCCGTCTCACCCGAGGTATGGTTCGCCCAAGTCGAGACCCAGTTCTCTGTCGCACACATCACGTAAGACCAGACCCGCTACGATTATGTCGTCACCCATCTCGATGCCCGCTACGCCAACAAGGTCCGGGATATCCTTGCCATCCCACCAACGGCCAACCTATACGACCACTTCAAGACTGAACTCATCTGCCGCCTGTTATTCTCGGAAGACCAGATGGTGCGACAACTACAGTCCGCCGAACTTGCAAAGCGCAAGCCTTCGCAGCTCCTCCGCCAAATGCGTGCTCTCGCGGGCAACATAGAAGTCCATGATTGCTTACTGCGAGCACTTTTGCTTCAACGACTTCAGCCGCACGTCCACGCAATTCTGCAGGCTCAGCTTCCGCTGCCTCTGGAACAACTTGCCGGGATCGCTTATCACGTCATCGAGCCCGCTTTGCCGCATTTGTCGCCCACCGTCCAGGCTGCCGCCGCACCGCTGATAACCGCAGTGCTTGCGCGCGTATCGCCGATATCAATCGACAGCTCAGCTCCATTCAACACACCTGGATTAACATTTGCCGACGCGCCACCCGCAAAGCCGTGACCGTAACACCACCCCGTCGAAGCAGCATGGTGACGACGACCGGTGCTACTAACACTAACGCTTCGGGGACAGAGCACGACAATGTCGACCACCCTGCTCCGCTGGACATCAGAGAAACGCCAACGGCAGCTCGTAGACACGGCTGCGAGCTGCCAACCTGGAGGCCATCGCATCTTCGTCACCGACCAAATTACAAAGTAGCGGTTCCTTGTCCACAGCGGTTCCGACACCTGCTGCTACCCACAAGCAAACCTTCACGGTAACCGTCCTCCTACGTCGTTAGAGCTCAGCGCGGCAAACCGGTCCACAATCAAGACTTACTGCTCGGTCAGCCTGCACGTCCAGTTTAAAAACCTACGCCGTGGCCTTCATTGGAATTTTGTCATCGCCGACGTTATCGAGCCATTCATCGGCTCAGACTTTTTGGCGCTCAAGAACCTCCTTCCGGGCTGCCGCCACGACCGTCTCATCGACGCGACAACGGGACATTCTTCGCCAGGACAGCGAACGACTACCCCCCAGCCAAGCATCAAAGTACTCGGTGTTGAAAATCATTCACCGTTCTACGCCATCCTCGCCAAATTTCCCAGTTTGAGGCGCCCTAGTGGGTTGACACGTGATGTCCAGCACACCACTGTGCACTACATCCAGACCACCCCGATTCCCCGGCTTTCAGCCGCGCCCGTCGCCTTGCCCCACACCGCATGCGCATAGCCAAACCAGAGTTCGAAGCCATGCTCCGTGAGGGAATCGCCCACCGCTCCGACGGCCCATGGGCCTCGCCGCTTTACTTTCTCCTGAAGAAGACCGAAGGCTGGCAGCCCTGTGGAGACTACCATGCCCTCAATGCCCGCACCATTCCGGATAGGTACCCCGTTCACAACACACATTACTTCGCCCATCGCATTTATAGCTGCCACGTTTTCTCCGTGCTAGACTTGGTGAAGGCGTACACGCACATAATCGTCAATCTGCACGACGCCCCGAAAACTGCAATCATTACCCCTTTCTGCTTGTTCGACTTTCCCTTTATGAGCTTTGGCCTGAGGAACGATGGACTAGCCTTTCAGAGCTTCATCGACGAAGTCGTCCACGGCATCGACTTCTGCTTCGTCTATCTTGACGACATACTGGTCTTTTCCCGTAACGCCGACGAACACCACGCGCACCTTCGTCTTCTTTACCAACGCCTCGATAACCACGGCCTACTCGTCAATGTACCAAAGAGCACGCTCGGCATTTCAATAGTCATATTCCTCGGCCATGAAGTTTCTTCAGAGGGAACTCGACATTTGCCTCAACGCATCACAAACCTGCAAAATTACCCCCAACCCACCACCGCTAAAGACGTTCACCGTTTCCTCGGCACGCAGAACTTTTACAGGCCTTTCTTGCCACACGCAGCCGACTAGCTGACTCCCCTCCATGATGCCTTGGCTGGTCTACGAGGCAACCAACCCATCACTCGAACACCAGCTTTAACGCAAGTTTTCGAAGATTGCAAAGCTGCTCTCTGCACCGCCACGCTTCTCTGTCATCCCGTGCCAGACACTCCTTTGGGGCTCTTCACGGACGCCTCTAACTTCGCCGTCGGCGCCACCCTTATGCAACGCGTAGACAACACCTGACATCACTTGGCGTTCTTCTCCAAGAAACTCTCAGCTCGGAACACGAACTCCTCTGCGGCCAGTACCACCAATGAAACCCCGTCGAGTTCGCCAGCTTATTACAGAGATCTTCTGGCCATATAGGAAGCACGTCAACACTTTCGCCACATTCTCGAAGCACAACACTGCACTATCTACACCGACCATAAACCTCTGACCTACGCCTTCTCTCAACTCCGCGACAAACTCCCGCCGGTCCAGCAGAACCAGCTCTCGTTCATTGCCGAGTTTACCACCGACATCCAACATGTCAGCGGGAAGAACAACGTGGTCGCCGACGCGCTTTCACATGTGGCAGCTATCAGCTCTTCGAAGATAACAGCTGACGTCCTCGCCGAGGCACAGAATACGGACGTCGAACTGCAAGAACTTCCGTGGCCTCTTCAACCAGCTGCAAAATCTCAGCCATCCCAGCATACGAGCCTCTACACGCCTCGTGGCCGAACGATATGTCTGGCTCTCCACGCAGCGCGATTGCCGCAATTGGGCGCGCTTCTGCATTCAATGACAGCGCTCTAAAGTCACGCGACATGTCACTTCACCGCTCGGAGCGTTCCATCAGCCCTCTGGTCGGTTTCAACACGTCCACCTTGATATCATAGGTCCCTTCCCCCAGCTGCACCCTATAGCTACTTCCTCACCGCCATCGATCGGAATACTCGAGGGCCTAAAGCATGGCTCTTCGACGGAATCACCGCAGAAGACGTCGCCTCGGCCTTCTTCGCCGGCTGGGTTACTCGCTTTGGGCCCCCTCGCCGCGTCACCACCGACCAAGGACGACAGTTCAAATCGCACATTTTCAGGCTTCACGTGCTGTCCATAGGGGTCGAGTGCTCGAGGACCATCAGCTATCACCCCTGCGCTAACGTAATGATCGAGCATTTCCACCGACACTTCAAAGCAGCCATAATGGGCCACCCGGACTCAACCTGGCACGAAGCCATCCCAGCCGTCGCCCTAGGTCTTCGTGCCACCTTCAAGCCGGACATTAAGGCTACACCCGCAGACCTCGTCTACAGGGAACCACTCAGTATCCCAGGCGAATATCTTGCTGCACCGCCATCCACCACCGCGACGTCATATCCCACCGATTTCGTCGCCTGGTTCCGACGCACCATCGCTGTCTTCCTCCCGTCACCTGCAGCTCAACACTGTAAGACTGCGAATTTCGTCTTCAAGGATCTGTCAACGTGTACGCAGACTTTTCTCCGCGACGACACCGTCGGAAGGCATTTCCAGCCGCCTTACAGCGGCCCCTGCCCCGTTCTCTGTCGCGACGACAAAACCTTAACCCTGCGCATTAAACGGAACGACGTCCGCGTCTCTATCGACCGGGTGAAGCCAGCCTACATCGATTCCGCCGAACCTGGAAATACCAGTGCAGCCACAGGCGTGCATCCACGACCCGCGACATCGCAGCCTGCTTCTGTCCCTAGACGCTATGGACGTCGGGTACGTTGCACAGATTGTACAAGAACTGAGGGCTCTCCACTCCGCGAGGGGGGGTCGGCGCCCCAATTCCAGGGCACCGCTGAGACTTGCTGCCTCGCAGACGTGCTGCACAATTGCCCGTTGGGCTGCGAGCTCACTGCTTGTGAGCAGACCCTCCCATTGTACCGCACTTGGGTTAGTTACTTTATGGAATGCGAAATTACTCTTGCATTCCCACGTGATGTGGTATAACGTCAACATTTTATTTACTCGGTTTTCATTCTAATCTTCTTAAAATCTTTCAACATTCGTTATTCGTTTTCCCAGTCCCCTCAATTTTTTATTTGTGAGCGGCATGAGATAAGCCTGGATGACGTTTACTCCTGTTGAAATACGCAACAAACCCTGGCCAAACTCCCACCGTGTGTACGTGCTTTCGCTTCTGAGACAACATCGACGACAAAAACAACACGCTACTCGGGCAGAAGAGAAGCTACTCGTGGTTCCAGACCTGGGGCCTCTCTAAGCTTGCAGACATTCGAGACGTGCGCCTTGCCAAGCTGTTCGGATACCGGATCTGGGCCTCGCCAGAGTTACCCGTGATACCAGACCTGGCCCGGCCGCCGATTCCAGCTGGGGTGGCGGGATGCAGGCTCCGCTGTCGCTCGCCCCAGCCGCTTTGGCCGTCCCAGGTGCTTCCAAGCCCCATCGCCCAATCGGGAGTCCTGACGACCCACCTTGAGGCGCTTCCACCTCTCCAGCCTTCCTTATTCGGATACGACAGCAAGCCCCGACCGCGCTGTTGACTCTCGGCCGGCGCAACCTCCGTCCTTCGCAGAACAAGCATATCCGTGTGCTCGAACCACAGACTGCCGAACGCTCGCGACACCACCTCTTCCGCAGTGCCACGGGCCCATGCCAAACAATTATCTGAACACTTTTCCTTTTCCCCTCAGACGTACGTTTCTCCCTCGGCTTTCAGGGTGTGTCACATATGTGCGTGCCTTTACCCGCTTTCTGAATTAGAGCGTCTTTTTGTTTTATTTTCACACGGTCTCGTCTATACGTACCGTACGACCGAGGGTAACACTCGGTGAAGACACTAGTCCAGCAGTCTTCCCTTACAACTAGCATTACCGGAAGACTAATACACCAACAGCAAAAGTCTTCCGCAGAAGTAGAGAACCCGATGGGTAGATTTGATTAATTTTACTGGAATTGCTGTGTGATCCAAGGGAGTCTTTAGCTTGTGGTGACGGACGGTGACTGCTAAATTCACATCCAGAAAATCTGTAATGGCAGCCATGCCTAACGAGGCACACGCAATAACCTTCACCATAAGCATACTTGCTTTTTACTATTGACAACTGCTGTACATCAGACAACACAAGGCTGATTACAATAGCTGCGAAACACCAGCACAGAGTCCAGTTTTCCATCCTTGATTAAAATGGACTTTGAGGAGAGCTTCATGCAATTCCATTTCACAGTAAAATTGATTCATTGGCTCTTTCTGTCTGCGTTTGCTTCGCCCTAGAAAGAAGAAAAAACGCATTTATTGGGTAGAACGTTCGACTCAATAATGTTTCCAATGGTCGATTCAAGCACGCCAGGCACTTAACGAAATCATGAACTGGTTGTATTCGCTTTGAAGTGAATGGCGGTGAAGCGTAGCCATTCATACCGATTACAAAAAAAAAATCGGCTGCGTAGCGCGCAATACACTTTCGAAACAGGCCGCTCAAGGCGACACCTACGTCTAGATTTTTTGTTCAGTCCTCGCTTATAAAATTCTGACATCCTTTTAAAACGGTCTCTTTGGGAAAAGAACAGGGTGCATTATCGATACAAGCAAACCTCAATTCGTTCTCAGTGTCCATTTAATATAATATAAAGGCTTGCATATTTTGCGACTTGATTCGGCGCTATAAATTTTCTCAAGTTCAACCGTTGGCTGGTTCCTGGGAATACAGGTGAGTCTTTATTGAGAAGTTCCGTGAACATTTTTTTTTCTCTGCGCCATAGCGTGCAAGATAAAATAAATCCTCGAACCTACTCGCAACGTAAATACTTTATTCAAGTGCTCCGCACCATGTTTCCTTTACTGAAGGCGAACTGTTTGCAGTTCTACATTTGGAAAGATTCTAAGTACGCGCAATACCTCCGAGACCAACATAAATCAAATAAAAATAGTTGCACCTAATCTCGATTTTTTCGACATCTACATAGCTGGCCATTCACCTGAGAAGTACGAACGACAGGTATGTAATGATTGTGCAGCTTGAAAGACTGGTTCGGGAACGCCACGTTTGTGCGAGTAAGGGTAGATCAGGCACTAGCGGGACCCTTACGTGCCACTAAGGAAACCTATTTCGAGAGTGTAGGGAACGTTCGAGGAAAAGGCCGAATAGAAGTGGGCCTCTTCGCTATCGTGAAATGTGCGCCGGCGCGCATTCCTTGGCCATGCTTACCGGGCTCCGGGCTCTTTGCAGATCCAACACGGGATTGTCCACCAAGGCTGAGCCAAGGTATTGTAGATAGAAAGGACGCGAGCTGCCAGCGAATAAAAATGAGCGCATCCGAGTGATCGTCGCGCCAGACATCAAAGAAAGCGAAGGCGACGACGTAGTGTGGCTCGGTTGAGGACCGAGCTAGCGAGAGATGATACAGCAAAACGAGGTCGCCACGTTGAGCAACTACGTCTTCAGCCCAAGCGGCAACTAGAAGCTCCATTTTAAAAAAGCTTTCATCAAAAATGCATTCAGGCGAAATTATCACTTCTCGCTCAGGCTTTTCGCATCCTCTTTTAGATCGTCAGTAAAAATTGTCATTGGCGTCTCCATTAGTCGTGTATTCCTCACCCGCCGAAAAAACAAACACCGATTTTTTTCTCGACTGCTGCCAGGAACCAGTCGAAAATAAAGAGCCACGAGCGCTAAAATATTCTCACGGTGTTAATAACACATCACAAGTTCTACTTCCTTCTTGTCGCGAAATCTGGAAAAGCACGTTTGTATGCGGAGTTTAGGCAGCGCCACTCACAGTGCTGTGAGCAGACACCAACCGACGCGCACGCCTAGCCGCGATAACACATGAAAGGCAAGAAGCTAAAAAGAAAATTGGCTGAAGTACAACTCTGCTGAACCTTGTAAACGACCGAAAACAATCTGGCGTTATATATCGTAAAGAATGGCGTGACGACATTGCTACGTCAACGCACCCCATCAAATAAGAAGTACAAAACTTAGCTCTAGATGTCAAATTCGAAGCTCAAAGATGAAGGACAAATGTCGAATTTTAAACGCCAATGGCCTTTGTCTGAGGTCGAAGGCCAAGTGCTTGCCGATCATTAGCTATTACCATACCATAAAGGCATATTATTTATATGCGCAACAAGACTCATAGTCATACATAGTCACAGCCATGTTAACATATTCTTGGGTGTGTGTGTTTGCTTTGAATTTCGTCGAGCTTCAAAGTCTAACGCGCAAAGACAGGCGAAACTCTGAGGTGTACCTCAAGTAGTAGAGCTTTCGCTCTAAAAGCAAAATTCTGCTGTTGCTGCTCTGCTGCAGTATTCTTATAGGAGCGTTGTAACGCCTAAAGCATGGCTGGTTTGCACGAGGCCGTTCACCTACTTAAGCACACTGCACCGCTTGCTTAGACTCTTTCAGCTATCAGCCAGAATACGGCGTAAGATCTATTAGAAGGCGCTCCGCATGTACTGTTTTAAAGTGTTACCACGCACAACACGGAATTGGAAGTTTCATACCCTTGTGAGACAGGCCTTCATGACATTGCTCGACGGGAAGCCGTCTGTTCCAAGCCAGTTTATAACAGCCCGCTTTCGAGCCCGAGAAAGACGTCTGTGAGCGATTAGAAACGCCATTGAAGGAGAGCATATTGAATAATGACACATCGGGGGTTCAAACGCACAGCTTCAAATAAAGAGACACTTTGGTTTTCTTCATAAAACCGGGGCATGTTCGGTCAGTAATTCAAACCACGGCACCATGATCAATAAAAAAAGCTAATACTCAATAAAAAGGCTAATTAAACTCTAGAGGTAATACAAAGTTTAACGGGCATGTACGGAACTGCACTCATTTAGCTTTCGGAACAGGCGCTACTTTTACAGAAGGTCACTGTTTGAAAAGCAGTCGGGGTTAGTCCGCGACATATCACCTGAGTGCTGTATTCGCCAAACCAGTTATTTTAATTAATATTCCGCTTACAGAGCCTTCGCACACCAATTCCTCAAATATGTAGCAGGAGAGCACTTTGTCAGTACCTCTTTTTTTTTACCTCTTAACCCGGGACCGAGCCCGGCCGGTCCTCGCGTCGAGCTGGGCGGGCCGGGCCCAGGCTGAGCAGGGAGACACTGGTCGGGGCGGTCTAGATCTTCAGAATTAGGGCTTTGAAAGGGCGGTGGGCTTTTAAAGGGCGGTTCAGCGACACATTATTCTTTTTTTGTGCGCATAGAAGATCAGTGAGCGCTTTATTTTGATGGCTGCAAGAAGTTAACTGTGCCAGAACCAAGTTTGCTGGAGTGAAGTGCATGATATTGGGTGCAAGCAGCCAAGAAATGCACTTGGTGTCCTGGTTTGTCCAGTTTATTTTCTCGTTTCAGACAATGGCTTCGCACTTTGTATCAAAGACTGCGTTGTGGCGCCGTCAAGAAGATTCCCTTCACTGGAGGCTGTCTTCGATTCGTTCATCAGGCGTTGAAAGCTCGCTCCGACGATAACTGAGATCAGGGCGTATAAACGCATGAGCACCGGTGAAAACAGCCGCTGCGAAAAAAAGCAAGAGGAAGGAACAGACTTCATTCCTTCAAGGATGCTTGAAGCGTTCTCGCCGCGATATGAGACTCCTCGGTCGAGAAAACGATGACAATGCGCGGTCTCTACAGAACTGAAAACATGATAGAGGTCCCGTGTATCAATTCTAAGATGGGCAGTATGCATTAATGGCTACTGTATACTTAATGTTTCTGTAGCTTGACGAGATCCATTTTCTGGAATTTTTATAGTATTTCTGGCATTTAGCTACACTAATCACGCTTCAATATGCGGAGTTGAGCTCAGCTAGGGACATTAAGATTCAACTTAGGTTCTCTTTCAGGCGTCCACATATATTTCTCTATTTCAAAGTGAGAACATCCTTTCTTTGCAATTGACTCACAATTACTCTGTTCTATCTGTAGACCTTATTTCATGATGGTGTTACTCCATCCGTGAAAAGATACTTCGTATTTTAGCTCATTTAAAGGCCATGCATTAAGTGAAACTAGGCGCGTTCCATTTTCCGCATGTCCTCTGTTCGCAAGAGCCAACTGCGAAGTGGTTTGCCCTCCACTCCCTTTCTTGCCAGAGAAAAACAACTTTTCACCGTACCGAGTAGAAGAAATTGTGGGGAATGCATACTTCAGAACCCACAAAATCTGCAATGAAGGCCTGCTTGCTGCACAGGAACTACGCAGTGTGTTTCTTTAGGAAATACACTTCTGAAATATTCTTGTAAACGTCGTGCTACCTAATGAAGGCAATTGTTCCAGTTATGGGACTATACCGCTTTCCTCCTTTTATGTTGAAAATGCTGTATATTCGCTTCTACTCTCAATTAAAAACTCGTACCAATAAAAGCAGCCCCGAAGAGGATGAGACTTGAGAGGTTTGCTATGTCTCTTGAGCACTGCAAGCAGTCCAGGGGAAACATTTCGGTAAATGGAGGTACATTCGGAAATAATACGTCGTTCAAAAAGCGGACGTCTGCGGGAGAATGCGCAAGCAACCATCACTGCTGCAGTTCTATGTTCTGTACCCGCCACGGGATTACAATTCTGGAATCATTATGAGGAAATGAAGAAACAAAATCAACGCTTAGGCGATCGAGCGCTGCTACACGGGCAATTTCAATGGCGATCGAGTCAATAGCCTATCGAGTCAACGGAGCAGGGCGGAACTCAATCGAGATTTCGAGGGCCTTCGAGCGCTGCCCAAGGTTGCTAGCGTTGCTTCGAGCGGCGCCAAGCGCACTTTCGTACACGACACATTCATGGTACAAAAGCATGGAAAAACATTATTCGCCTAGACTTTAATGCAAGCAGTCTGTGCAATAATTCTAAAATTGTATCAGACTGGTTTTAAGCGTATTAAGCGCATTAATTTGGCGTTGCGGTATTTGCGTTGGTTGCGTACTTTGCGTTGACAACGTGGCGGCGCCCTGCCCGCCCGCTTCGCAGCGAAAACAACTTCGTCGCTAATCCCTCAAAGCAATATCGTGTTCTAAGCTGTTGTATTCGCCTTCGATTTGCCCATTCTTAACCTCCCATTAACTTTCAAAAGACAAATAGCTTTTTCTATTAATATTTCAAGACGACTTCCCATGTGTTAAGCCTGACGAAGCAGCGTTCCGACGCAGTTGGACTGGCTTAGTTTTGGCTCGTTTTGTATTAGAATGGCTACAGCAGTGTCTGCATCTGTCCGTCTCGTAGGCGCAATTAAAAGGGTTTTAAACGACATGCGCGTATGCGTGTATTTAAGCATTTCGTATACATTTGTCAAATATTTTGTTATTTTTGTAAAATCTAAAGTAGCGATTGTGGCGCCACACAAGCGTAGCGTGAGACACGAGAACCATTTCAATGGCCATTGAGATTTGCCGTGTAGCAGCGACATAACTCCTTCGAGTTCGATAGTGATTGAGAATCTCGAAGACCCTCGACTCGATCGGCATTGAAACTTGCCGTGTGACAGAGGTATTACTAATAGAAGTTGCTGTGGTATAATCAAATCATGACATTTAAACTTAATCTATTACTTTCGTTGCGTGGACTGGTAAAGGATCATACACAGCAATTCTGGACAAAAGCATTTTTGAACGGGAAACCTTTCTATTACCGCAATTTTTATATAGTGTAATAAATCTTACATTCAAAATTTTAAAAATTCAAAATTAAAAACTTAGAAATTCAAAATTGCCGTCGAGAGTTGCGCGGATATTTGATCGTTACAGTTAAATAACAATAATAATAATAATTGGTTTGTTTTTTGGGGGGAAAGGAAATGGCGCAGTATCTGTCTCATATATCATTGGACACCTGAACCGCGCCGTAAGGGAAGGGATAAGGGAGGGAGTGAAAGAAGAAAGGAAGAGAGAGGTGCCGTAGTGGAGGGCTCCGGAATAATTTCGACCACCGGGGGTCTTTAACGTGCACTGACATCGCACAGCACACGGGCGCCTTAGCGTTTTGCCTCCATAAAAACGCAGCCGCCGCGGTCGGGGTCAAACCACGGAACTCCGGATCAGTAGTCGAGCGCCCTAACCACTGAGCCACCGCGGCGGGTACAGTTAAATCACTGTAACGATCAAGTATCCGCACAACTGTCGACGGCAATTGTGAATTTTTTTCTATTAACGTTTTTGCGATCATCAAAAGCCTTCTCCTTTGATTTTTTATAGAAGACCTAAATGTTCGATTCAATGAATGAAAACTCTTTAAAAGAAAGATTTTTCTACATATGAGAAGAATGAACCATTCACTTCATTATTTTCGTAAAACTGTGATACAACTTTACAATTTTAGAAATTTCTGTTCGCAATTGCTGGATATGAAGGCATAAATTAAGGACAAAACAATACAACGGTGGCCAAGAAGCACCTTTTTATGAACTCAAAATGCCAAAAAGCACTTTGCGGAGGATTCAGGGCAAGATAAATACCCTCGGAGGTATAAACTCACCCGACCTGCATTGTGGCGTACCTTATAACCTTCATTACACCTGCTATTTATCGGCTGCCTTTTCGGATTTGTGTTTATTATATCTGAGCACAAGGCGAGAAAAGTGGAAAGCGAGTAAAAGATAAAGGAGGCATACAGTAAAGATCCTCATTCTCACGACTGCTGTCTTTATTCCCTGTAGCCTAAATTTTGAGGCTAACAGCGTGCCTTTGGAATCTCGCATCTGATATCCAACGCGTTATCAAAGCATTGAAAGCATAAACTTGTGAGATCCTATGGACCCCGTGAAAGTACTTTGCACTAGCTCTAGCTTGCACTGCCGCCTTGATAAGGGAGTGATCTGACGCCATATTAATCGAATATAACGAAACCCTGAAGCTTCTCGGGAACATGAAAGTGCCTACAAGGTGGTCACCGAGTTGTGTAATGCAGAGGTAACATATTATATCGAATGGAAACTCTAGTTCTGCGGTGAAGTGGTATACGTACCGTTGTACTGAAGCTGAGGCGGCTGCAGGGCTGGTTGGGAGAATGTGAACGTGGACGCGGAGCCCCGCTTTTTATACGCTTGTCGCTGATGGCCAATGTACGATTTAGCCGATGAAAAATAATACAAAAATTCCCATGAGGTTTGAATGACAAACCAACTTCGATGACAAAAACAACTCGTCTAACAAATGGCGACAGGCCATACATGTTTTGAACGCTGTGACAGGTTTTAAATATATGGAAGTGTATAAAAAGTCCCCTTTGTTAGCTGTAGTTAAAGCGGATTTTTGCAACATAATAGCTAGCGTGCATACTTTTATGGATGCGGAAACCAAGCGCTGTAAATGAAAGCTTTCTCATTTGCCGTCGGATGACATATTCACAAAACAGGGGAGAAAGTGCGAAACTCTCTCTCGCTTCACTATCGGCAGTGTGGTGCCGAGGCGAATTACAGTGACACCCTGTTCGTGCCGCCCCTCAACTTTATATTCATGTCAAAGTTCCCCCATCTGATTCAATGCTCTGTATGGTGCGGGTGTGCTCCTCACAAACCCAGCTGCATTGTTCAGAAGCACTGCCACCCTTTCCGGTTTTCACGCAGTAAAAAAACGCAGTGAGGAAGAGAACTTAATGTGAAGATGCAGGAAAAGCAGCAAAAAAAAAAAAGGAAAACCAGAAATAAAGGAGACTCCCGGAGAGAGCCGCTACGACGAAGGCGGGGCAGCAAGGAGAGCGCTGCTAGCGACTATATTAGATTGGTTAACCTTTAAATGTAATGTCTGTCCAGTTTCTTGCTAAGAACGCGATTTACGACCAGCGACACCTTTTGCCGAATCATGTAACTAAGCAGTATTCTAGTTTTTCTGATAATTCTCACTGCATAAACTTGTGCCGCTCCTCTTCCCTGCGAGACGAGAATTTCGTAACAGAGCCCGAGCAATGACGCTTGGCTTACAGCCGTATCTCAGCCTTCTCCTCGCCCTAAAACCTATAGTAAGGCTGAATCCAGCTTGGCTTCATCGCCCGACTGGCCTGCGATGTTGCCACTCAAAGTGATTGTTAATACTGATCGACTTCACATGCACAAATGTAGATCGCCACCTGAAAGGCTAGGTGACATTGAAGAAGACAATATTCAGCACGGAACATAGGGCAACACAGCTCTACACAAACGAAAGTGCATCACTCATGTTCAGCTTGTGTACGGACGCGATGTCGAAGGCGTCATGCAAATGCCCTTCTTTTCCAGATGGACGGAATAATCCCACCTAGTATTGATAGTTGGCGCATAGCTGACCTAGAAGACGACAATGTACGGCTACCGCTGTCGTATCTTGGCTGCAATTACCGTACCCTTCTGACTGGCTCCACGTATCAGAAGGAGCGTACTGTCGGCTTATTGCATCATATACAAAGGTTGTGAGACACGGCTCAAAGGCATTAAGATTTTAGGAAGCAGAAAAGTCAAAGTAGCCCGAGAGCTTGTATAAGCATACTACATCAAGCTAAACGGAGACGACTGCATTAGTGACATTTCTCTTATCCTGTATAATGCGAAAAAAACTTTCTCTCGTAATTGTGTTCACTTTTGCGCAGACTTGATTTGAAATGAAATCTTTATTTGCCATCAAATACAGATGGGGGGATTGTAGAAAAAAAGCTGTCCTTGGACAGCTTGACGGGTCCACAATACTTTATTTTGGCAGAGTGGCGGCAACACGTAACATATTCTTGATATGCAAACCTATACATACATATTTAATATGATACAGACTTAGTACTCGTAAACGAAAACAACAGAAAACAAAAAGAACAGAAAACAACAGCGGAACTCACTTCTACAAATACAAACGAAAGCAACAGCAAGGCTAGATAACATTACATAAAAACCAAATACATCTGCCGGAGGTCCTTGTAGGTTGCCGTGAAGAGGTCAAAACGGACAGAATTATAATAATTCAAAAGCGTTGGTATTGTGTAGTTAAGGCACTGTTTCCCGTAACTTGAACGTGACACTGGTACTGACCAATCCTCGAAGTGTCTTGTAAGGTAACTTGGAGTTCTGTCTTGTAATTGGGATAGGTTACGTATATTGTTGATATTCCTGTGGATTTCTTGTATATATACATGGCTTAAGCGATATCTATAGAGATTGTGAGCTGGAATTACACCAGAGTTGCTAAAAAAAGTTGAGGTGGAAGCAGTATAAGAAGCATTATATGTGTGTCGGAGATACTTTTTCTGTAACAGTGGATGTGTTCTATATTAGTTGATGTTGTGTTTCCCCATACTAATTGACAATAGTTTAAGTGTGACTGAAAGAGTGAATGATAAAGCAAACGTTTGATGCGTGTGGGAAGGATATACCTTAAACGACCTATTCACCAGTTATTTGACCTTTTTGCTTAGAACATGCTTGACGTGATTATCCCAGGACATATTTGAGGAAAAGGTGACACCCAGACATTTGAAATTCTCGACTAAAGCGATGCATCGTGAGTTTATTATTATATCTTGATACTGAGGTATGTGCTTGATTTTCGGCCTGAATATAATCGCTTTTGTTTTGCTTTCATTTACCTTCATTGCATTTACTCTCGACCATTCCTCTAAGGATTTCATTTCACTGTTCCATTGTTCAACAAGAAGATTAATATCATTCCCAGCAAAAAAAATACTAGTGTCATCTGCATAAATAATAAATTTTGCTTTAGGGTTAATAGTGACGATATCATTCAGATAGAGATTAAAAAGTAAAGGTCCTAAAATATTTCCCTGCGGCACTCCACAACTAACAGCTTTAGCTTTCGATGTAAAGGCACCTATTTTCACAACTTGAGTTCTATTGGATAGGTAGGATTTCATAAGAGCTAGTGCCTGTCCTCGTATTCCATACTTACTTAATTTTTCCAGCAAAATGTTATGGTTAACTAAATCGAAGGCTTTAGAAAAGTCCAAAAAAATGCCAACAACTATTGCTTTGTTTTCAAACGCTGTTAATATATATTCTTTCTGCTCTAGCAACGCTAGTTCAACTACTCCCCCTTTTTAAGGCAGTAGTGAAATGAGTAAAACCAAGTGATTGTTTACTCTCTTTCCGTCTTCATCGCTTTCCTGTGTTCGTGTTTTCTGTTTGCGCAATTCCTTCTTACCAGTGGCCAAGCATTAACTCGTCCAACTAGAAGTTCTAAACTACGTGACTGTATCTTGAGAGCCGAAAAAGGAGAAGTATTTCCATAAAGTAACAGCAGAGATAACATTAAAAACAATGGCATTCTATACACAAGCCCAAAACTACTGTCAGTCAACTTTCGTGCTCCCGTATGTTCCTATTTTTTGTTCATGACAGCACTACGCAGAGAACGATGTATATTTAGCAACGCATGGAGCGGTTTGAAAAATGAGATATGCAAGTTTGAAGGATAGATAACAAGAGTAGCGCTGAATGGACAGGCTGCACACAGGGAACAGTTCTTTTTACTTTTAGGGCAGCCCGGCATTAATTACGAACGTGCATTCATTTGACATATGCCAGGAGACCCAAAATGAAAAAAGTTCAACCTGCAACTCTCAACTTCGGTCTAAGCCAACTAGCGAAAGCAGAAATTCCTTTTACCTGCCGCTCACTCTAGGAAGTGTCGGTATAGGGCAGTAAACTTAAAAACATGCCACAGCATAAACATGCGTTACCCTAGGCTATTAGCCAGACGAGTTATTTTTGGCTTGCCAATTGCTTTATCACTGCCACTTCCGGACCGTTTTTTTGTACTCTTTTTATCTGGCTTATTCATGTGTTCCGATTTTGCGGTATTCGCATATAATGCGAACGGCATGTAACCACAAGAATAAAATGTTATTTTACAGGAAAAAAATTTCTGTTGGCTCAAACAATCCTTAAATGATGTGGCAAACGTAACGTAGTTTCCCGAGAACAAGAAAATATGGCCGCTTTCTGCTTTTCATCATTGCATATCACCAGTCTATTAAAAGGGAGGCACGCCCTCAAGGGAACGCCCTCACAAAGGGAGGCACGCCCTCACCACGATCATGTATTTTAACAACCAAGTCACGCCAGACAATAATTAGTTACTTGCAAAGGCACTTACCCAGACAAGGAAAGAAAATTTCCATTTGCTCATAAAAGACTGTTGCAAGACCACGGCGGCAAAAAAAAAATTGTCATTTTTCCAAAACAAATTAAGCGTATTTTAACATCTTTGTCGGAAAATCCGTGATCATTTTACACCGGTCGCGACGGTGTACATCACAATAGTGAAGTATCCTGCTAGGATGCAGAATTCAATGGTTTTATTTTGTCGTTCGCACTCAGTTGGAAATCGTTTCCATAATTTAAAACCGTTAGCTCTTACTAATCACGTTTCAAGATTTCTTGTGGTCTTCTACCACCCTGAGATCAAAGCGCCATCTATGGCTGCAACAGCGCATCTCGCATTGAGACTTGTAGCGCCATCTACAACAGCATTCTAGAAACAACCACCTGCCGCGTGCCAGTGATGAGGTCACGGTCCAGTATGGAGGATAGAGGAGGAACTATGCGAGTATGACGTCAGGGGTCGAAATGGCAGCACAGTTTCGGTTTTTCGAATCCAAGACGGCTTCGAAAAACCGAAACTGTGCTATCCAAGATGGCACCCGCCGCGGTGGCTCAGTGGCTAGGGCGCTCGGCTACTGATCCGGAGTTCCCGGGTTCGAATCCGACCGCGGCAGCTGCGTTTTTATGCAGGAAAAACGCTAAGGCGCCCATGTGCTGTGCGATGTCAGTGCACGTTAAGATCCCCAGGTGGTCGAAATTATTTCGGAGCCCCCCACTACGGCATCTCTTCTTTCACTCCCTCCTTTATCCCTTCCATTACGGCGCGGTTCAGGTGTCCAACGATATATAAGACAGATACTGTGCCATTTCCTTTATCCAAAAGCCAATTATTATTTTTATTATTATTATTCTAATATGGCGGCCATTAAAACTGGTTCTGCTCTCTCATTCCTTTCCTTCACCCTCCTCACCAAAAAATATCCTAATAGGGGCAGAAAAACTCTCCCGTTACAAAACTATCCCGTTAAGGGAGTGTTTTCCGCTATACATACTCCGACAACAACGGGGACGCATCCGGCGACAGTTGTATACCAGATTTGGTACGCAAATAAAACAGTATTGGTTGTTACCATATCGCACCGCAAGCCGAATTCTAGGCCCACCTTGACACCCAAAACGAAGCAACTTCCGTTTGGGACGTATATTAAGGGGGCGCAACTTTATAATGAGTAGACGTGCATCGTAAGTTCTCTGATAGATGGCGCTAGGCGGCGATCGTACAGCTAGGCGGTGTGCGTGCACGCGTAGCTGAGCATGGTGTTAATCCACACCGTTTCAAAGGGTATTACATTCCGTTTGTAGGCACATTCGGCGCTTTCTTCTTCGCTTTCTTCATCTAGTAAACCAAACAGCTAACGCTCGCTACTTCAACGTCTTCCAGACGGTGGCGGCCTTTTTTTGTACTCGCAACAGTTCAGCAATTTTAAAATATTCTAATAAGTATAAAAGAAAAATTGCTTTAAATTCCACTTTACGTGTGGTTTCGGCGTTCAAAAAATTACTGTATTGGGTGGTGCACAAATATTCACTGATTCCAAGTGATTTCTCGCCGCTATTCTTGGAATCTCCCTATTATGTAGCCCCATACTCGACATGGCGGTGTTGGGTCTCTTTATCTGTTCTTTTTGACTGCCACACAACTTCGTGCTCAACTGCTGCATGCATACTGTTCTTGATTTCGTACAAATACGGATATAAAAACCAGTACTAGCACGTGTAATAGCCTTTAAGCTTTTTTACACCTCGAAAGGCTTTCTAAACTTTGCCTTACCTTGCTTTCTATATTTACATTCACAAGTGGAACACCACCATTCTTTTCGACTCAGAGTGAGTGGCATTCAAACCTTTAGTTTATATATTTAACTCAGTATATAGCAATATAACATCTGTTTTATTCCCGAAGATTTAGTTGATTTGTAATGAGGGGGTAGTGACTCATTGGCATCCACCAAGCGAAGCCGCACGACCATATGGAAGCTGCATACCTTTCTTTGTAGCCGTATGGCTGCTTATATAGGATACTGAGGGGTACTTAGGATGACAACATCTGCACGCTGCCCCATTATTCCGCATTTTCCGTATGCTCAAAGCCAGACAGAATAATTCCTTTCTTTGTTTCAGTACATTCCTCAGCACAGATTACATGGCGCAAATCCTGATAAAATCCCTGCGAGATATGGCCTTCGTATGGACAGACAGCCCAAACCAAGTATCTGTACATATTGTGGAAAACAAACAAGAATTTACCAGGTTCCTGTAATACTAAAACGCTGAATCTGAGCATTGACTTATCTGAGAGCGAACTTGTATTTAAACGCAACGTTAAATAATACATAACTTATTAGCACACAAATTTTTCCTCTCTAAATGTTGGAGTTTTCTGCTCAGTCTTAACTATCTTGGAAGCATTATCATGTAGGATGAATTTATTTGGGAGTGAGCGTTGGCCAACAGTCACTCATGTTGCAATTTATTATACGTAGTTTTGTATTTTTGTGCCGTTCATAATGCTTGTGTAAAAAATTGTGATTAATTTGTTCGTTTTGTTCTCACTGTTCAGAGTGGGTTCTTGTAGCTTTATCGTGTGTAGCAGGCACGGAAACATGTATATTTTAAGCTGTGTCGTGATGGGTGCGTTTTGGTTGTGCAATCATATCATTTGACTGCTTTGTCAAATTGTTTATGCTGCCGAATACTTGTCGGGTTTTTCTCCTGATACCTTTTGCCTCAGCTTCCTCTTTCTGTGAAAAGAAAAAGTATGGAGAAAATAGAATAACTATACACCGACCAAGACGAAGGCGAATGATAATGAAAGTGCAAAGAAGAGGACAAAGTTGACGTCCTTATGACCTTCATTAAGAGTGACTACGTCATTATCGTCATGAACAACATCTTCAGAAAGAGGAATCCTAATTTATTTTGACCTTGGTGGACCCACTTCACATTTCTCTCAACTCCGTCCTCAGCATTAGGTGTTATTCAAGAAAAGTCTTGTAGAACATTTCCTTCTTCCGTGAAGTTTTGACTTGTGCGTTGTTACTCTCCTACGTCGCGTAAGATGTATTATAGCCCTGTGACACCCATTTGCTTTCCTTCTGCCGCGTTTTCGCTTTTCTAATGTGGGCAGCGCAACAAAGCGACCACCCTTTAAACGCGTCTTCCTACACAGTTCCTGATTTGATTTTCTCATCGTTTCGCGTTTGCGGCATAAGGTACATTTCTTCCTTTTGGTTATGTCAATACATCGCTTCAAATTAGAGTAAAGGTTTTGCCTGTTTGCCGTAACTACATGATGAGGGAACGGTCTTTTTCTTTGAAACGCCATTTCAGGCAGTCATGATCGGGCAAACCTGCCCCTTGCTTCGCTCCAACCAAACGGCTGTCCTCCAGGACGCTTCGCTATAACCGATGGGTAAATGGTCGTTTGCGTTCCATTTAGCTTTCAGAGCGTCTTGCCGCCGCATCTTCATTTTTTTTTACACCAACAATCAAACATTGCGTTCCCATTGGTCCCGTGGCTCCCTTATCCTGACGACCTCAATTTTCGAGGCTGCATGTAAGTGCGTTGGACCGCGTGTCTTAGGCGACTTTCGTCCATCAGATCTTCCACTGATGACTGCCGTATGTGTGTACATAACGCACACGCCTACAGGCCAAGAACGCACACTCATCCTACGATTTCCTGTCTTCGAAAACTGACTTCTGACTTCGTTAAGTTCAATTCCTCGTTGACCATTTATTTGTCACCACACAGTTTCGCCGTTGTTTGAGAGTTCTCTTGCTTATCCGAATATTTCTGCACATCTTTTCCGTCTTGTACATGTGTTATCAAAGCCTATTTGTTCTGAACATCATATGGCTTTACCCAATGCCCTGCCTTATCTCCTTCAGCGTGACGCACAGTGGCATATATATAATGAAGTGAGTCGAGGTCTTTACAACCGAGCACGTTCCGCAAGAGTTCTGGCTCTTTCACTGGCTTCATATCTTCTATTCGTATTTCTAAACGGCGTCTTGCAGCCCATTTCACCTCGTGCAACGCCTCCCGTGCGATGTGAACCTTCTGTTCCTAGAGCCAGATTTCACGCAAGCTTCTCTCTCTTGTCTGCCGCATATTTGCTGTTGCTGCTACTCGAAGTGCGTTTTCATATCAATCAATTTTTCGTTCTACGAGCCTGAACATGCACAAAGGTTTTCTTCGCTCCTGGTACGCGGCTTCCGCCGCCTCATTGTGATCGGTCTGTTCATGTGCATTGTTTGCTTGAGCATTATTACTTTAGCCAATTGATTTTGCACAATCGTTGGCTATACTTAAAACCATTTCTTCTTAAGTTGTGTTCGTTCATAAGCGCACAATGACTCCAGTCTCGAATAATTCCCTTGCTAGATACAGCCTTCAAAAAATAGGCTGTGGTTTAGCTCTGGTTAACCCTAGTTGAGTTGCGAAAGCTTCGGTTCCTCGGCATGCCATCTACGCAGCGTCTCATTCCGACGCTCTCGAGAACTCAAACCGGCCTCTTCCGCAGTTGAAGAGTCACTTCTGGACGTGGCACGACTTCTTCTAGCCGCATCTTCGTTACGACGCTTCTTGAGTCGTGCGGCGCGTTCTTCTGGCATCTCTTGAGCGCGTTGTCTCTTTCTCGCTTCGTTTTGTCGTTGCTGCGTCTCTTTCGCGCTATCCATTACGACTACAATACACTGACTGATGTTTCTGAGACAAAGAACGAAAAGGAAAGAGCACGGGCCTGCCTACTGGCTCAAGCCGAGCCACGCTCGCTGCCGCGTGCTGAAAGTAGCAGGGGTAAAGGATAGGCGAGCAAAGAGTGAAAGAAAAGACGCGCCCCGCTAATAGTTCCCGGGGCGATACCGGAGGCAGTGCAATACCGGGCCGACCCGTGCCAAAGTGCTGCAAGACAAGCACTTCGCCATATTCCAAAAATAATTTGAATATCTTAGGTCCAACGACCCGCTACAGATATTAAATCAGGTATCAGGTAAGGCCAAGCGCGCATATATATATATATATATATATATATATATATATATATATATATATATATATATATATATATATATATATATATATATATATATATATATATATATATATATATATATATATATACCGCGAGGCGACACCTCCTCTCCCTTTACCCCAGCGGAACACTTCTGGTGGTGCGAGGGCATCGACGGCAGCGCCATGTGTTGGAGCGCGGCTGCGGCGTTGCTAGGCAACGGCGGCTCAAGGTCGTTTGTGGGCCACGCGTATGACATACGGCATACGGCGCTACGAACCGAAATGGCTCGCTGGCCGGAGTAGTAAAGCTTTCGCTTTAAAATTCATCATCCTTTAAGTGCACTTCTTGTCCCCATGTCAGTTTTGTTGTCGTTCTTGACGCTGTCCACTCACATGCTCATCAGACCCTGTTTCGAGCTAGGGACTGTTCACAAAAATTAACAGTGCAGCAGAAGGAGCAAGAAGAGAAACACAGACACGAGCGCTTCCTCTTTCTTGCGTCTCTCTCTTCTTGCCCGTCTTCTGTGCTGCTAATTTTTCTGTCATGAACCAATTAGCTCGGTTAATTCTGCTCTAAATGCTGTTCGTTCATACTTGCGTACTACTTCCACAACATGTGCACACACATGGTCGAACGGTCAGTGCAGGCACAACTGTAAACTTTTTTCCAGACTGTTCATCCCGCCACTACTTCAACCACGATCTTACATATAACACCATGATGCAAGAAGCAACAGAAATATGACACCGTCTAAGCTTGTGCACGGACTGAATGCCTCGACCACGTTCGACTCAATGCAACCGAATGACTCTCGGGACTGACGCAAAATATCTAAAAGTTCTCATCATCATGACCGCTATGCCCTAAACCTCCTTGTGTTTACGACAATAAAGTTTTAACACCACCATGTCACACATGAAATAAACGTCGACCTCGCCGCCTACGTACAACGTGCACAAGAAGCCGGATGAGGCATCCAGCTGGTGTTTAAAGACCAGCAAGGCATCGACGCTCAAACCTGCAGTCAACGTCGACACGGCACGGAATACCAGCTTGGTGACCGCGTATAAGAGTGGACGTCAATTTGCAGCTGAAGACTCATT
Source organism: Amblyomma americanum (assembly GCF_052857255.1). Classification (NCBI taxonomy): domain Eukaryota; kingdom Metazoa; phylum Arthropoda; class Arachnida; order Ixodida; family Ixodidae; genus Amblyomma; species Amblyomma americanum. The sequence continues at coordinate 81,796,448 of NC_135502.1, forward strand.
GAAAAATAGTTACGCCGATATTTAGGACCGTAAAATATCCCCCAACGACGTAGTAACGCCCACTAGGAACTTGTTCCCAATCAAGCGGGCACCTCGCAGTGGTGGCATGCATGCCCAGAGCTTGGCTTGAAACTATAATACGGACGCCGACGGACGCCGTTCTTTTCACTCGTTTCTTTTATATACCTCTATTTTCTATTTGAGCATTCGGTCGATGCATAAGAGGGTTTAATGGCACAAAGCGTTGTTTGGTTTGATCTTTTATTTAAAGTTTGGTTCCTTGTTTTCTCATTTTGTTTCTAGGAAAATAGGCACCAGAGCGCGCTCAAAAGTTTGTTATCTCCGACGTCTGCTTCCACGTTGGTCGTAATGACTGCAGTTCTTATATTCCGCTTATCTCAAATGCTGAATCCTGACTTTAAACTGAGCACTGCCGGAAGCGGTGGTGACTGTTCTTCGACGAGCTGCTATCACCGCTGCCGTCTGTCTGTCTGTCTGTCTGTCTGTCTGTCTGTCTGTCTGTCTGTCTGTCTGTCTGTCTGTCTGTCTGTCTGTCTGTCTGTCTGTCTGTCTGTCTGTCTGTCTGTCTGTCTGTCTGTCTGTCTGTCTGTCTGTCTGTCTGTCTGTCTGTCTGTCTGTCTGTCTGTCTGTCTGTCTGTCTGTCTGTCTGTCTGTCTGTCTGTCTGTCTGTCTGTCTGTCTGTCTGTCTGTCTGTCTGTCTGTCTGTCTGTCTGTCTGTCTGTCTGTCTGTCTGTCTGTCTGTCTGTCTGTCTGTCTGTCTGTCTGTCTGTCTGTCTGTCTGTCTGTCTGTCTGTCTGTCTGTCTGTCTGTCTGTCTGTCTGTCTGTCTGTCTGTCTGTCTGTCTGTCTGTCTGTCTGTCTGTCTGTCTGTCTGTCTGTCTGTCTGTCTGTCTGTCTGTCTGTCTGTCTGTCTGTCTGTCTGTCTGTCTGTCTGTCTGTCTGTCTGTCTGTCCGTCCGTTACTGCCAGGAAGAAAGAAAGGAAAGTGCCCAGGCCTGCTCACTGGCTCAAGCCGAGCCACAATCGCTACCACGTGCAGATAGAAGGAGAGTTGTAAGAGGGGATAGAAAGACAGGATAGTTAAGACGCGAGTCTGTCTGTCTGTTACTGCCAGGAAGAAAGGAAAGGAAAGTGCCCAGGCCTGCTCACTGGATCAAGGCGAGCCACAATCGCTACCACGTGCAGATAGTAGGAGAATTGAAAGAGGGTATAGAAAGACAAAATAGCAAAGACGCGCTAAAGACAAGGCCGATCCCGGAGGTAGTGCAATACCAGGCTAGCTAACCGGTGGCGGGAGTGAAGCATCCTTCAAACTCACCGCCACATTTCCAAAAGTAAGTCCAACTTGGATTCTAGTTCACTTCAGTGACGGTCTACTGGTCTGCTATCCACGGCGTTGTCACCAACACGCGACGATGTCATCATTCGTGCTTGTTCCCGGCCCCATTTTTATATTTTCGTCCACCATTGTCCATTTCGTCCATTGTCTCTTCCATGGCTCGCTGCGCTGTCCTGAATTCAATTTGAACCCTTTTCGCTAGCCTTGATTTCTTCGCCCCACCGGTGATTACGTACCGGTAAGGTAGAGCCGTTACAGCAGTTGTTTCAGTGAAGCCCACCGCTATTTAAAAAAAAAGCTTTTGGTGTGAAGAGAAATTTATTGGTAATACAAGTGTTGGGAAACATAAAAAAAAAAGAACAGAGAAATCTTGGTACTAGTAAAGTGATTGACTAAATACTAATTCTAACTTTTTAGCTATTGCCGATTGGTGTCTGACTGCAGTTAGAGATTTGTAGTTGGTCGTTAGTAATAGCCGTATCGATTTTTAGAATTTCGAAAGCTTGATTACCCTCGCCTCCATACTCAATAAAATTAAGCCATTTTTCGCGCCATTCGAGAACCGCACGCCTGCTGGGAGCGCAAAGCGACGTCCATCAAATGTCGGTGCTGCATGGTGACGCACCACATGACAATCGCTACCCCGCCCTCGCTGGGGAAGTGACGTGACGAGGAGCGTGGAGCACCGCAGCGTGGATCCGTTGCTAAGTTGGTAGAGCACCGGACGCGAAATTTGGAGGTCGTGGGTTCATATCCCGCTGGTGGCATGTGGTTGTTTTTTTTCTTCTGCATTGTGACCATTTCTTTATTATTCTTGCTTTCTTGAACACTGAAATTTTAAAAAAAGATTCGTTGCGGAGACTGTTGGCTTCCAACACGAGCCCAGAGGGTGAGACCGACAGAAGGTAAAAATATATTTGTATTCGGAAGAGCGAATAAACAAAACAATCCCATTTTAAACACTTCCTGTATCTTTTCAATCTGATGCAGCAGTCCCAAACTTTTCCTTCCTGTACACTCTTCTTTTTTGTTTATTTCCAAGACAGCGATGAAATTTGTGAAATCCAGGATTAGATTTATCATTGGAAATATAAACCAAAGAATCCTATTAGTACACTAGATTAGCTATCATGTTCATGAAAAGCTTGTCTCTTCAGCCGTCCTATGAGCTATATGTCCTGAATTCCTTTTTTTATCATAAGTAAACTATATCCGAACGTGTGCAAAAATACAATGCAAGTGAACGCGACTTTAAAGAGTCAGTTCAGTGCGGCGGAGCGCGCGTGACGGGCTTAAAAGAGGAAGAAGTCCCTCTTGAACACCACGGCGATCAAGACGACTGCAATTAGCAAGCGATGGAGATTGTCGTTACAGAAGAACGCCAATTATTGATTTAATGTTTTCAAAACGTTCAAAACGTCCTTCGTCATTTCTTCTTATTTCTACTAGTAACATTGTACATGTCACATGAAGCATGGTACACGGTATTGCTTTTGGCAATGTTTGTATTGATTTGTCGAAAAATTTGTAATTCTACTCGTGAACCGCAGTTCAGGTGGCGCATTGCTTTTGCTTCTTTAATTAGGAGCATTGCAAAAACGCTTCCAATTCAACACCGAGTATGGCACTCGCGCTAATGAGAGTTTTTTTTCTATGTATAAATATACTGACACCTAACTAGAGCTCCTGTGGCCGCTGTAGCTCAGTGGCAGAGCGCTGGTCTCGTAAACCAGTGGGCGTGAGTTCGATTCTCACTGGCGGCATTTATTTTATCACCGATTTGTAATGATTAATTTTTATTATTTGTTCCCAAATATTCATTGGGAGTCGAGGCTTATCACATTCCAACAGTGTTTTGATGCAGCTGCAGTTGACGATTCGCGTATGCCTGGTATATAATTGTCACCTCTGCACGTTCTTGTAAGACTGCTTAATGTTTGGGATTCTACGGGCCAGAACTGCATCTGAGATATGAGACGCTGTAGTACACGGCTCCGGATAAATTTCAACCATGTGACGCTCTTTAACATGCACTGACATGCACATCACGTGGGTTTTTTCATTTAATGATAATAATATAATAATTGTACGCTTTCAGGAAATGAAGGTGCATTAACTGCCACACCTGCTTGCTGCCACACCAAGATTGCTCCCATCTTTGGCGATCGGAGCAACCGGGAGCAACTCACCAAGCTCACGGGCGGTCTGCCGCCGTTTTCCTCCTTACCGTCGTATATACGCGGAGCAGGCGACGACTCACGTTACGTGCGTCGCCTGTCAAGCTTCTAGCAGCAAACTCATTGCTGTATTCCCAGTAACCGCGCCCATGAACCCTACACAGGATTATAGCCGCTGACCCTCGGCTTTCGACTGAGACACGCTATTGATACGCCACGCAGGCACGTTCATGCGAATCGGTTAAGGCGGGGATTTATGTGGATTTTGTGTGGTCTTCCACATAATGATCGTGATTGTGAAAGAGGGAAAATCGTCTGTGTCTGCATGGGCCACAGGAACTGCGGTCGCATGAAACCCTTAAAGGCGGAGCTTAAAGGTGCACTAAAGGGGAATCTAAGCTCGTCTTTTTACCGCGGGATCCGAGCATTCTTAGACACATCGAATTATTGTCCTGCGCGGCTGATTTCCATAATTTAAATCGAATGAAACGTCCCGACTCGTGCCTTTTTTTATTTATTTTGTTAACTCAACGCTGAAGGTAGGAGGAATCAGCCAACGCGTGGAATGCCTTTCAGCCATTCCCGTGGCGGCTTGGCGCTCGGCCGATACGTAAATCAAAGAGTCCACGCGTATTTTTTTTTCATTTCCGTGGGCCTAATTTGCGGCTATGTTGCCTGCGACTAAAACTATTCAAAGAAATCTGGAAACCAAATAAAATTGAAAGCGAAGCCGGCAAGTGACTGGCTGAAAGGCACTAAGAAAGGCTAAGTAAGGCAGTTCCTGTGGGGATGGTGGGCCGCAGTAAACTAGTGACTGCGGCATTATTAGAGGGGAAACTCGTAAATCAGTTTATAAAGAAAGCAGAGGCTTCGATCAGCAAGCAGTTGGTGGGGAGTGCCATGAAGCCGGATGATATTGCCACAGTACCAAGCAATCCAGTGGCGCCATTCCGCGGCCGAACTGTTATAGTTGGGACTTGTCATGCCTTGCGCACTCGAGGGGCTAGAGGTTTCGTCTTCTTCCTCGCTCGAGCTCCCTGCTGTCTTGCACTCCCAGCATGTCTAATTAAATCTGGTTTGAGTGCTTCGACCGTTTGTCGGTGACATATTTGGTGGAGCCGCTGGGTAACGGTCCATGTACGCTGACCTCGAGGACACTCTCGACGCCAGTTCTCAACGCGTGGCTACAACACGAGTCCACAAGGTGAGCCGCCGCCTGCGAGGCCTACAGCCAGAGTTCGGCCAACTCGCAAGACCAGCAAGGGCCATGACGTTTGCTACGGCTAGCCAGTCAAGTCAGCATTCCGGGAATGCCCCGCCGTTCGTCCTTCACACGCCTCGGTCACCCCCATCTATTTATTTATTTATTTGAAATACCCTCAGGGCCATACGGCATTATAGAGGGGAGTGGTTATACAATCTAGTAAAACATAGAAATATGAGCACGATATTACAGAAGGTTGCTAGTTATACAGTGTTAGCTAATGCATCTTGAAATAAACGGTGATCATCGATTAGTGCCAGTGGTGCGGGAAGGTGATTCCACTCGTCGGATGTCCGTAATAAAAAGGGATGAATGTAGGTTTTCGTTCTGCAGAATGGCATTCCAACCTTGTGGGCGTGATCCATGCGTGTTGACACGTACTGTGGGGGTGAAATAACTTCTTCGCGTAGGTAAGAATGGTGAAAAAGTTTATGAAAAAGGCGAAGACGAAGTGCTCGACGACGGGACGCAAGGGATGGCAGACCGAGACTAGATTTCATGCTGGTTATGCTTGCAGTTCTGTTGTGGTTAGAGAGGATGAATCGAGCAGCTGTATTTTGGACCATCTCAAGTGAGTGCGTTAAGTTCTGGTGATAAGGATCCCATATCGATGCTGCGTATTCGAGTTTAGGTAAAACTAGTGTTTTGTACAGTAAAAGCTTCAGCGATGATGGTGTTTTAGCAAAGTTACGACGAACGTATCCAATTGTTTTGTTGGCGTTGTTAACGACATGTGTGGCATGAGCAGTCCAGGTAAGGTCATTAGTTATGTGAACACCGAGGTATTTATAAGAGTGTACGGAGTCAAGAGACAAACTGTTAAGGCGATAAGAGGGCAAGTTATTAGTCACTCGAGACACACGCATGAATTTGCACTTGTTAACATTAAGGTCCATTAGCCAAGATTTACACCAGGTTGAGATGGAGTCGAGGTCGGATTGTAGCATTAATATGTCGCTATCGCATTTTGTTTCCACGAATATTACGCAGTCATCGGCGAATAGGCGAATGTGAGATGAAATGCTGGAGGGTAGATCGTTAATGTAAATAAGGAAAAGAAGCGGACCGAGCACAGAACCTTGCGGAACACCGGAGTGAACCACACTCGGATCTGAGGTGACGTCATTAATAGAAACAAACTGTTTACGGTTCGTAAGAAAAGCTTCAAGCCAGGTTAGAATCATTGGGTCCAGGTTAAGTTGCTGTAATTTGTATAGTGGTAAGTTATGACACTTTTTATCAAACGCTTTCGCGAAATCTATGAACACGCAGTCAGTTAGTGAGTTACCATCAAGGATAACATGCAACTTATTAGTAAAGGATAGAAGTTGGGTTTCGCATGAATATGATTTTAGGAATCCGTGTTGAAATCGCGAGAAGAAAGGGTTCGATTCTAGAAAGTTAGCTAGGTGAGAAAACAAGATGTGTTCGAAAAGTTTACAAGGAATGCTGTTAGCCGGTAGTTTAGTGGAGAATGTTTGTTACCTGATTTGTGGATCATTCCACGGTGAGAGGTTTGAAGACGTCGAAGACTGGTTGGCCAGCTTTGACCGAGTGACGGGTTTCAACGAGTGGGACGGCGACAGCAAATTGCGGAACGTGTACTTCGCTCTACAGGACTCGGCCAAGACATGGTATGAGAACCATGAAGCTTGCTTCACTAACTGGGAGATCTTTCGCAGAGAGCTCTTAGCCACGTTCAAAACCAGCGAACGAAAGGAGAAGGCTGAAGTCGCCCTGCGCTCAAGATCACAGCAGCCGAATGAGAGCGTCGCGATGTTCATAGAGGACATGACGCGACTGTAAGGCACGCCACTTAATGCGTGGCGTAAAAGAGCAGCTATTTGCCAGACTGGTCCGTGACACGCCACGAACAGTGTCCGACTTCACCAAGGAAGCAATGGGTATCGAGCGCTTTCTGCAGGAACGGGGCGCCCATTACGGACGTTAGGCTACTTTAGCAACCGCTTCCCAGTCCCAGTACACGCCTACGTTGCTGCCCGCCGAGGAGCTTCGGGAGCTTGTAAGAAGCCTTGTGCACGAGGAACTGGCGAAACTTCGCTTTGAAGCTCCACAGGTCAGCGTCGCTGCCGTTACTGACGTGGTCCGCGAAGAAATCCGACGAGTTGTGCAGCCACCCCCGGCTCCACAGCATGCGGCCTCCGTTATGACGTGCAGCGAGGCGCTACGAAGTCCCGGGCCAGCGATGCGAGCCTTTTCCCCCGTCGCTCCTGTGCCATACATGCAGGAGCCAGTCGCAACTATACCCTTCGTGCCGCAGGAGTTCAGGCCACCCGTGAGCAAAGCGCACGTTTGGAGTACGCTAAACAATCGGCCGCTCTGTTACCACTGCGGGGAGCCCGGCCACATCTTCCGCCACTGCCCCTACCGCAGAATGGGTTTAAGGGGGTTTTCACCTGACGCACCTCGACCACGCTACGGTGAAAGACCACGGGATATCGAACAGTACTTGGCCGATAACATGCAATCTTCGACCTCGCAGCGACACCAGTCCCGATCGCCATCCCCAAGGCGGTTCTCTTCGCCCGGCCGCCCGTCATCCTCTGGCCAGTTCAGAGGTACGTCCCCACGTCGGGAAAACTGAAGACTGCGTCCTCCGGGGGTAGGGCCGCCGCTACAGGACCGAGTCAAGAGCCTCCACCCGACGATTCGCCGCGACGCTCCGACCGACGACGACCTGACCCGACGACCTCGACGACGCGCTGCGACCGACTGGTCTCCGCCGAAATATCGGTATCCGCCGACAACCACGATGTTACCGCACTCGTAGATACCGGCGCCGATTTTTCAGTAATGAGCAGACGGTTAGACACGGCCTTGAGGAAGGTTCTGACCCCCTTGGTCTGGGCCGCAGATCCGGACAGCTGGTGGCCACGTGGTAACTCCGATCGGTGTCTGCACTTCGCGAATCCAGATCCGCGGTGTTACTTTCCCTGGTTGTTTTGCTGTGTTAATCGAGTGCTCCAAAGACCTCATACTCAGTGTCGATTTCCTTCAGTAGTACGGTGCTGTTATCAACCTTCAGGAGCTAATAATGTCGTTTTCCCCCAAGGCCCTGTCGACGACGATAAAGAACCACGCAGGACTAAGTTATGCGTCTGTGACGACCACGTATTGATCCCGTCCAGAGCCAGCATGTTTGTTACCGTCGAGTGTGATAACAGCCCCAGCACTCTTGGCATCGCTGAAGCCAGCATCTCACTGCTCCTGGGTCGGCAAATCTGTGTAGCTCGCGGAATTATTGAATTGAACAGTGGGCGAACCGAACTTAATGACCAATTTTGGTTCTGAACTCCAGTGTTTGCCTGGAAAAACAGCTATAACGCATTTCGAAGAACTTAGCCAATTCGTGGGACAGCACTCGCTGTCCGAAATCCCGGCATCAGTGGAGGCACCGACCACTCCCATAAAAACCAACGTGAACCCGAACCTCCCGTCTAATCATAAACGCTGCCTCGAGAGCATTATCGAATCTTCCCGCGACTGTTTTGCCTCGACCTCCAAGGTTGGGCAGACTCCGCTCATAAAGCACTGCATTATAGTTGACGCAAACCAGCGACCGTTATGCCAGCCACCTTACCGGATCTCTTCGAAGGAACGGGATGCCATTCGCCGATAAGTTCAAGAAATGTTCCAAGACGACGTGATACAACCGTCGACGAGCCCGTGGGCATCGCCTTTTGTTCTAGTGGCGAAGAAAGATGGAACCCTACGGTTCTGTATTGATTACAGGCGTCTAAACAAAGTCACCAAAAAAGACGTTTATCCTCTGCCGCGCACTGATGACTCCCTGGACTGGTTACGCCACGCCACGTACTTCTCGTCACTAGATTTACGCAGTGGCTATTGGCAAATCGAGGTGGACGAACGCGACCGGGGAAAGACCGCCTTTATTACACCGGATGGTCTGTACGAATTCCGGGTGCTTCCTTTCGGCCTGTGCTCGGCTCCTGCCACCTTTCAGCAAATGATGGACACCGTGCTTGCCGATCTAAAATGGCAGTCCTGCCTAGTTTACCTAGATGACGTAGTTATCTTCTCCGCCACGTTCGAAGAACATCTGAGGAGCCTGCGCGCTGTGTTCGCAGCAATTCGTTCGGCCAGTCTTTCCCTGAAGCCCGAAAAGTGTCACTTTGGCTTCCAGGAGTTCAAGTTTCTCGGCCACATCGTGAGCGCTAACAAAGTCAGCGCTGACCCCGATAAGACAGCCGCCGTCGCTGCTTTTCCCGTGCCAATCGATAAGCGCAATGTGCGCCGCTTTCTGGGTCTCTGCGCCTCTTATCGGCGTTTTGTGCCCAACTTCTCCCAGATCGCTGAGCCCCTCACCCGCCTCACGAAAGATGCCGCACCGTTCCTTTGGGGCCAGGAGCAACAACAGGCCTTCGAAGACCTCCGCACTTGTCTACAGAGTACGCCCATCCTTGGCCACTTCGATGAGTCAGCTGACACTGAACTGCACACCGACGCCAGCAACATCGGCCTCGGTGCGGTCCTTGTTCAGTGGCAGGATGGTATCGAACGTGTCATCGCATACGTAAGCCGCACCTTGTCACGCTCGGAGGCGAACTATTCTACTACTGAAAAGGAATGCCTGGCAATTCTGTGGGCATTTGTACTTACTATTTGTACTTACCTATTTTCTGTATGCTCACCCTGCGAAAATCTCTTCCTGGGATTGCAGTATTAATAAATAAATAAATAAAATTCGCCCGTATTTATACGGCCGCCCTTTTAGAGTCGTCAGTGATCACCATTCGCTTTGTTGGCTGGCGAACCTCAAAGATCCCTCGGGACGGCTTGCACGCTGGAGCCTTCGCCTTCAAGAGTTCGATGCCACCATCGCTTATAAGTCCGGTAGGAAGCACAGTGATGCCGACTGTCTGTCTCGTGCCCCTATCGAGAGTAACCGAGCTGATCCCGACGACGATTCTATTTTTCTCGGCGCCATCTCTACGTCCATCCTCACTCAACACCAAATTGACGACAGTGAACTACGGCCTCTGATTGAGTATCTTAAAGTAAGCGCTGCGTCGCCCCCGCGAATCTTCTCACGTTTACTGTCATTATTCTGTTTGCGCGATGGCGTTCTGTATAAGAAAAACTACAACCCGATGGAAGCTGCCTATGTGCTCGTCGTACCTGCGGCCTTGCGCGAAGAAGTCCTGCAGGCGTGCCATGATGAGCCATCTTCTGGTCACCTGGGTTTTTTCCGCACTTTGGCGCGGATACTCCAAAAGTAATACTGGCCCAGGGTTCCTGCAATTCTCCAGCGTTACGTCAGAACTTGCCGCGAGTGCCAACGCCGCAAGACGCCGCCCACTAAGCCAGCCAGACTACTGCTGCCTATCTATCCGCCCCAAGTCCCCTTCCATCAAGTCGGCATGGACTAACTCGGCCCATTTATCGAGTCCTCGCTGGGTAACCGCTACATTGTGGTCGCCACCGACTATCTCAGCCGGTACTCTGAAACTAAAGCTCTCCCTCGTGGTGCCGCTGACGAAATTGCGAACTTTTTCGTTCAAAATATTGTGCTTCGTCACGGTGCACCCATCATCGTTGTAACTGACAGGGGAACGGCGTTCACCTCGGCCCTTACGCAGCAGGTTATGCACCTTAGCGGCAGAAGTCACAGCAAAACAACAGTTTACCACCCTCAAACGAACAGTCTAACCGAACGGCTCAACAAGACGTTTGCCGACATGATTTCCATGTATGTCGACGCAGGCCACCGCAACTGGGACGCCATACTCCCTTACGTCACATTTGCCTATAACACTGCTCTACAAGAAACGACGCGCTTCACTCTATTTCGTTTAGTGCACGGTCGCGAAGCCACAACCATGCTTGACGCCATGTTGCTCCCGACTAGTTGCACCTCATATGTTATGGGTGCTGCCCAATTCGTTCGTCACGCCGAGGCCGCCCGCCAAGTCGCCCTACAGCGCATCCGGCACCAGCAAGCCCTCGACGCTCGCCGCTATAACCTCCGCCACCGAGCTGTTAGTTACCGGCCCGGCGAACAAGTCTGGGTTTGGAGCCCAATACGCATGCGTGGGCGCTCCGAAAAGCTTCTGCGCCGATATTTTGGCCGACCCTCGAAGTCATCCATGTCGCACGGATGAAGCCTTACCACGCCCGCTAGCGCTTCAGGCGTGTATACACCAGCCGCCGGAACATTCGCCGTCCCTTGCCTTCCTGCTTCTCATTGTTGCTGCACCGAGTCGTTGCCCTTCAGAGAGGGCAAGTAATGCCACAGTACCAAGCAATCCAGTGGCGCCATACCGCGTCCGAACTGTTTTAGATGGGACTTGTCATGCCTTGCGCAATCGAGGGCCTAGAGGTTTTTGTCTTCTTCCTCGCTCGATCTCCCTGCTGTCTTGCACTCCCAGCACGTCTGATTAAACCTGGTTTGAGTGCTTCGACCGTTTGTCGGTGACAATATCATGGAGAAATAGTCGACCATGTCCGAGGCCAGAGTTTTCTCTAATCGTTCGATGCCTGGTAGAAAGCTCTCCTATGGCAGTCGGGCGCCGTCTTCGCAGCCGCTCGCAGCTGCCGTGCGGAGGCGCTGTGTGCGCATGGTCCAGGAAGCTCGCGCCCGACCTGCCGTGATGACAGTGCGAAGATTTTATTCGGTGCAGCGGTCCCGATCCCTGTATTGCTCTAGTTTTAACGCGACCCTTTACGCATAAAACCGGGTGTCGGCATTGTGAGCGAAAAATCGCGAGCATGTCTCTGACATGTGGTGCCCAGAGAGCGTCATAGAAGGCACGCTAGCCACCTAGGTCAGGTGACCTTGCGGCGTCGTCCCAACCTACCCACCGGAGGGTGAGCAAACTGCCCACCGTGGTAGGTGGCAGTTAAATTAATGATTGGTCGCTCGAAAAGAGCAACCTGGGCCTCACCGGGCTCACCACTAGGATGCTATCGCAGTTTAGTGGCGCATCGCTTAACCGCTGCACCATTGCTGCAGGAGCGGTATGAGGACTTCCCGGGATCTATTAATGTAAAGTAGAGGATGACGAAGTCTGCATATGTGAGAATTAACCCATTACGCTATCGCCTCATACCTTTACGGCGATGCTTAAGTATCCCCTCCAATTTTTTTTCTTTTTATCAAACTGTTCTGCACCACTGTGCAAGTCCAAAGAGAAAGAGAAATTTATCGGACTGTCTTTGCGCGGAATACCCGTTACAGCCACGTAGAGATACACGTAGAGTTATATGGCTTGCCGCAAATAGACGGGAGCTTCGAGCCCAGGTTCGAGCTCATGCACCTCAAATCGGTTCGATTTCTGATATCGCTCCTCTGTAAGTTTGCTTTCAATGATGCGGACAAGCACGGCGCATTTAAGAAATTCAGAAAAGAAATACGCAATACAGTGTCAGAAACGGTGTGTGTTGCTTGCTTCTCTGGCATGCGAAAATTAGCCCTTAAAAGAAGTGAATTTTTTCGTTCCTGATATCTTCGAGCCACACAACCACGGCCAACCTCCAAAAACACATTTTTTTGCGCAGTGATATTTTTGTGCAGATTGTGCACTACTTCACTTTTCATATTTTACGTCACTGACAGTCGGACGCGATTTTCACGCATTTGCTCGTGTTTAAAGCCAGAATTGTGAATTAAATTTTGCGAATTAGGTTTCTTTAATTTAGTTTTATTAAATTCAATTCAGTAGCCACATGCCATTGTAGGCAGGTGGAAAAGTGGAGAGATGAAAGTCTCCTCTTCACATTTAGGGTAGAAGATGGAGAGAGAAAGGTCGAGAGGGAAGAGACAGAGAGCAAGAGGCGACGGGTGACCAAGTGGCTTGGGAGGTTAGGGCGAGAGCGGAGGATTGCGCAACCCTCTTGGTAGGGGGCCGCCACGGGAAGTACCCAGAGAGTGGCCATAGCGGAAGGAGGTAGTTAGAACGAGGACGGAGAAATCCGCCACCTGTGGGTGGTTCAACGGCACCATGGAGAGCTATATGGCAAAACAACAGCTTTCGCTTATTCATGCGGTAAGCCGTTAAGCCTAGATCTACAAATTTTTTTGTTTGTTTTAACACTGGAACGATAGTAAAGCCGAACGTTGGTCTTGCAAACCAGCTCACCGTGAGCTGGATACTCACTGGCGGTAGACGTATAATGCGAGGGGGGTCATGGAGCCGAAAACTACTCGGCGGAGTCTCTGCGAAGCCTTTACCTGCTAGGTGGCGTTAAGGGCAATTTCCCTGTCTCCACCTGCCACCACCTGTCAGCCTCCTCCTCTCTTTCAGTCCTCCTCTCTCTCCCATCTGAGCTTGCAAGAGAAAGAATGGGGACGCAGGAGGCACAATCACTCAGCAAAAAAGAAAATGGTAAATACAATGAAGGATATACCTGCAGGCCGACGTGTAAAATATACAGCCTCTCAAGAACTACGCGGGATAAAATGAAGCATGTGAGAGTTATTCTATCTCGCAATGCTCGGAAAGAACAACTTCGGTCTCACAACCCCCACCATCGGCTGTCTTTGAAACAGCCACCTGCCTGTGCAGTGGCGCATCGCTTAATCACAGCGCCACTGCACCTGTAGTGGTATGAGGACTTGCTGCGATCTAACAATGTGAAGCATTTTACGTAGTTGCGTAGTCCGAATTCGAAAATAACCACAATTGCAGTAGATTGGAGAGTGAAAGGGAATGGACTAAGAATTAGAATAGAATCATAACTGAAATAGAATCAGAGCTGGAACAGATTGGCGAGTGACAGAAGATTGCTATCGCATTTCTACTACATCAGTCAAACTGATTGACACTAAATTATTAATTGTTCTTTTTATTATCTCATTTTTCTAAGTGGTAAGCGCTAATCTATTTTCACCTGGTCCAGGTGTGAGTGGTCGTTCGTGTTTTTAAGGTACTCAACAAATGCAATAATTGCAACAGCGTTTTCTCGTTCGTTTCGTTAAATCAGCTATTTCGCTAACTAAGTTGTCATGGTGTCGTCTCAGTTAACGCTGTTGCTTCAAAGGCTTATATATCAAATATAGTTCAAATGGCGAAGCACAGCTTGTACCTTTGTTTCGTTCCAGTCTCAACCTTTCGCACTGCTTTTTCCATTTTGTCTGATGAGCACCTTTGTACTTTATGACCTTTCTTCTCACAGAGTTACAAGTGCATGGGTGCATCATTTCAGTCTTTTCTTTCCTTTATTCCCTGCTTTGTTTTGTTTTTGTTTTTAACAATACAACGATCAGAAGCCGTTTACTTTCCGTGCGTTTAGTCGCTTTGATCACCATACTGCCGCGAAACAATGTTTGCTTTGGTCTTTATGTTGGTTTATCGGGTGTGGCACTTGGCCTTATCACTAAGCCTGCTAGGCGAAAATAGATCAGAGTGCTCTGGAAGAAACACATCCTGCTTGGCTGTTTCGACGGTTTTCGAGACAGTTGTCGTTTGCTCGTGCATCTCATCTCGGACGTTGGAGGCTGTCTTTAAATTAACTACCGCCGAGAGCGACCGTCATTTTGGTCTTCGACGACCACCCAACACACCTGCTGCTGTCACGGCCGTGCAGTTGTTTCTGTTTTGGGCACAGGCTAGACCAAAAATTTGTTTGCGTTTCAAGCCCGCCTTCTGACTATCGTCAATCAACCCAGGTGGCTGTCATCTGAGCCACCTGGCAATATTCACAATTCTTAAGAACGGATCGTCACCAGGCCACCTTTGACGCAGTAACTAAATCCACTTACGAAAAAGTAAGTCAAGACGCTAAATAGTTAAACTCACTCTGCAATATTTTTCGTGTCTTCAAACGACGTACTTACGAAGTCGGCAGCTTACGTACCCAATGTACCTTTTGTTCACGGCTGATGTGACATTTGTAGAGCTTTCTTGATCAATGTTATGTACAGTCATGGACGAAAATTTACTGGCTGGAGGCTCCTGGAGGAAAAGTTATTTTAAGAGCGTCAACTCTTACTCATCACGTTTTTTGGGGTCTACTACCACCCTGAGATCACAGCGCAATCTGTTGCAGCCATTAGAAAACAGCACATCTTGCACTGAGACTTGTAGCGCCATCTTCAATAGCATTGTAGAAGCGACCACCTGCCGCGTGCCAATGATGACGTCACGGCCCAAAGTGGATAGAGGTGGAACTATGTGGCCGCCAAAATGCCGGTCATTAAAATTGGTTGTGCCCTCCCATCTCTCTCCCCCTTCCCTCCAAAAAAATATATAACGAGAGGAAAACTGTCCCGTTACAGGACCGCTTTATGTGTATACATTCGTTGCTGCTGCTGCTGTTGCTGACAGGAAAAAAGAAAAGGAAAATGCACGGGCCTGCCCACTGGCTTAAGCTGAGCCACAACCGCTGCCACGTGCTGAAAGTAGGAGAATCTAAAGATAGGAGAGGAAAGTTAAGGAAAGATCCGTGCGCGCTAATATGTCCCGGCCCGATTCCGGAGGCAGTGCAATACAGGGCCAGGCCGTGCCGGAGTGCTTCAAGCATTCCGCCATATTTACCAAAAAAACATTTTTTTTGGTCCAAATGGGACCCGCAGCAGATATTAAATCAGAACCAACCAACCATTCCTTCTGCAATATATATATACTCCGACAAGAAGGGGCACCCATCCGTTGTGTACCGAATTTGGTAGGCAAGTAAAACCCTATTGGTTGTGGTATATAAATAAAACCACAATTAAATAACATGTAAACATTGTATACATAGAATTACTAATTGAAGCATTACCATATCGCACCGCAAGCCGAATTCTAGACCCACCTTGACCCCCACAAACGAAGCAAATTCCGTCTGGGACGTATCTTGAGGGGGTGTAACTCGACAACGGGTGCGTTCTTCGCTTTCTTCGTCTAGTAAACCAAACAGCTAACGTTCGTTACTTCAACGTCTTCCAGACGGTGGCGGCCGTTTTTGCCCGGTCAAGCGAAGCAGGCAAATGGAAAACGCAAAAGCTTCATCTGATGGAACACATAACCGCCGACTTTTTAGCGAGGCGTCACAGCTGTAAAATTTTTCTCGCAAAATCCCGTCCCGTAAAATTTCATCCGCAACTGTACATAATTTACGGCATGTCTTCCGTCTTTAGCCAAATCACTGCATCAAGTATACCACTGATTTAATGATATGAATGATTTATTTTCTAACAAACTGTAATTTAATATGTAACTCTGGAAATTTGCTTCTACATTAAAAGATGACAAGTAACGTCGGCAACAATTTTGGTATAGAGAAAAAATCAAATGATTGAAGCCAAACTTCTTTATGGTACCAAAATAAGTTGTTCAATGGACCAAAAATAATTTATATGCCGTTTTATTTGCAACATGTTACGAAGAACACTTCTTTCTTGACCTGTTTGCTCAGTGAATAGCCTTGTGAAGGACATATTGGGAAAAAAGCGTTTGTGTCAGTGCGCTAGCACTAGATGCCTCGCTAGCGGAAAAAAACGTCCTCTCTTTGGGGGAAGCCTCGGAGCAACCCGGGTAAGCTCGGTGGAGCGTCGTGCCAGCTGCAGCCAATGTTAGGAAGCTCGGAGAAGCATCATGCCAACTGCAGCCAAAGGGAGAAGTCTCGGGTAATACGGGAGAAGCTTCATGCCAGCTGCAGCCAATGGGAGGCGCCTCGGGTAAGCTCAGAGGAGCGTCGCGCCAGCTGCGGCCAATGGGAGGCGGACGTCATGCCAGCTGCAGCCGAGTGGAGAGAACGGGTGTGAAGAAGAAGAGCGAGAAACGATATTGAGCGCACATTTAGATGCCAGAAAGAAGAGGCGAAGGATGAAGTCGACGGAGGAACTTGCAGTGCAGAAAACGGTGAATCATGGATGAAGACGGTTCTTCGACCAGATTCCGAAGCCGAAGGACGCGTACGATGAGCTGAACAGCAAAGCACAAGGAGAAAAAGCCAACGTGAGTCAACCGATGCAGTGGATATAGCAAGGCGGCAAGCTGAAGCAGAGCGGCGAAGGCTGTATAACGTTGCTAAAAGGGATGCGGAAGAGGTGAGGAGCGAGAAATAAGAAGCGAATGATGAAGTCGTTGGAGTAGCGTGCAGACGGAAGGCGTGTACGGAAGCCGAGCGGAATAAACTGATACTCGAATCTCAACGAGCAGCTCAGGTGGCCCATCACAAGAAGAAACTAAGGAACGACATGGAAATACTGGTGCAGCTTGAATTTTCAAGCTTATAAAAAGCTAAAAAATGTAATCAAAGCTCAACAAGGGCACACTTGCTAGAGCTCCTAAGTCGCATTCAGCTTTAATAGGCAAATTGGGGCATTTTTTTTTCTTCAGGGTGACGAGCTTGCTTGAAGACTTCTTACCATCCAATCGAGTTATTTAGTTTAGAGTTCTCTCGCCTAAGCCAGACGAAGAGTGGTTCGTAATACTCCAGCAAAGGCTGAGCTGAAACCGTTGGAGTACCTGCTGCCATTTGCAAAGCCTCCCTCCAGTCTATGGAAGCGCCGAAGGCCATCATGCGTCTGAAAAAAGAAATAACAGAATAAAGGTTATAAATGTTATACCTCTTCGAAGCAGCCATACCACAGACAAAATTTTAGTGACACCTTGCGCAGCCTTTTCGAAAAGAAGAACCATTGTACAAAAATGACAAGAATTAGTGATGGAAAGAGCGCCAGAGGAAGAAAAATAGTAGCGATAAGCGGCTTAACGCATTAATCAACGTAAGCTGTTGTGTGTTTGGCTTACCCATTCAGCCGTGCTTGTGGGCGTTTAAACTACATCGTTAGCCATAAGAGAAAGTCTTGCCCTGTGCTCATGCGAATCAGAGAAATCTAAACTGGCTGCCCGTCGCCTGCCAGCCTCTCTCAATCTTCCCAACCACACTTGCCTTCACTCTCCACTCCCTCAAACTTAGAGAGGCTGATTTCCCTCTTTCAACTTTGGAGCCAGTGAACTGCAGTAGTTAGTTGGCCGCCACCTGCCACGGTTTACAGGGGGCGATTGAGTTTAATTCAACCGAAATAAACAAAGTTGCATTAATTAAGTTAAATTACATTATTCACCAAGAAACAATTAAAGGTCTTTCGACTGACGCTGTATGTTTCACGGTGGAATGTAGGGCTACACGGCTAAACCAAATCTATAGCAGCTTTCGCTGTAAAATACGGACGAGCGGAAGATGGGAGTACAAAAGTGGTGGGTGGCGCTTCCGGAGGGTGGAGATGTGGTGGGATGGTGGCTCGAGAGTGGCAGTGGGTGCGTTGGCGGTAGGAGCATAGGGGTGTGGGGTGCTGGAGGTTGGAGGTGGTCGGCGGTGCTTCTGGAGGGCAGCTGGCTTTCCAACTGCGTCTGTGAATCCAATCTGACCGTGGCTTTCTTGTCCCGCAGCTGCATGTGCTTCTAGAATGTGGAGGCTTTGTGGAGAGTGGTGGTACGTGGTTGGCGATGGGTGATGTTTCAGGAGTGTAGGGTCGATTGAGTGGGAGGTTAACGGTGCTTCCCAAGGGTTAAAGTGAACGGAGGTAGGGTGTGGAGTTGTATACAAGGTGCATGCCCCTATAGCTGCGGGAATGCAGCATCGAGATGGCTGGTCAGTGGAGCTCCTGGAGGGTGAAGGGTTCACTCTTCGAGGCTACAGACAGTGCCATTATGTTCACAATGCATAAACAGCGAATCTTCCAGTGCTTGTTTGTACCTTATTTCCGTTCTGTCTTTGATACACTGCTGATCGATGCACTATGGATGCATCCCAACAAACACAAATTTCTGCTTTAGCCAGATTTTTCAAGTTGTTACACAGGTACTGCTTGCGCAGTAAAATAAGAGACAGTCGCTGTTTGAGCACATGCTCACCGCATTACAAGGAACGACTATTGGGGCATCTCATGAGACATGAAAATCATCGAAGGCGTTTGTTATGAGAAGCATGTGAATGAGTCATGCGAAGTGATTTATGCCCATATTTTCGACCACGATATGGTAAATCGTTGATGTCACATCTTATACCCCTGTCACACTAGCAAATTTAATGTCATTCGTTTTGAACGGCATTCACAGCTAATGCGATTAATCTGCTGCTACACGGGAACATTTAATGTCATTAGGTTCGAATGACATTCGCTATCGAATGAGTTCACGAAACTCATTCGCATTCGATGTCGAACCGAATGTGTACTCTGTACACCATACGCGCAGCAGAAACAAGCGACGCGAAAAAATCGTGTGCGCACTGTCAAAGTTAGAAATTGTATTTATTTAGTTCTGCTAAAAAATGTTAATTTTGGTGCGAACTTCTTCACACTTGTAGCTGTCGTGGATAGCTATTACTCTCGGTCCCAGCAGCAGCCAACGGCAGCAGCCGACCGTGAAGCAGGGCCTTTCTCGCGACCGCCGATCATTTTGGGTTGCGTGTTTCTTGCTGGTTGGCGTTACATGTTCGTTTAGCTCGGAAGTACTTAAAGATGTCACTTAGCACTTCACCTTTCAGAAGTCATTTCCACGCTGCACGCGTCGCCGCGCGCCACCGTGTCAGCCATTTTGTTTGTTTACATTTTTCGGATTTGTGGTTGACTTTGTACTTGGCTTGTCTTTTGATGGCTGAAGTGCCGCAGAATGGCCAGAAATAATATTTTTGCTCATAATATTGCACAAAAATCTCCTCACCCGTTTTCAAAACACTACACAACAATTTGTAGCATATTTTATGCGCGTTGATGTGTTTGAATTGTATTATTTTTTTTCACTGATAGTCACTGCCATCATTTTCGAATGACGTTATTTTTTACCGTGTAGCACCGAAAGACACCGAATGACGTTCCAGGCATTGAATGACATTCGATTAGAATGACATTAAATTTGCTAGTGTGACAGGGGTATTAGACTCCTTGCTTCTTTGGTTCGATGTTTCATTCCTTAAGTATCGTGTGACGACTTAAAGAGCATTCTATTGTCTTTATTTGCTAGCTTCTGCGCAAACGCGCTTTGTTCTGCTGTAACATGGCTGTCAAAGAATCCCAATGTTGTAATACGTGCCCGCCATATATCTCCTCTTGTCTGCGTATCCCATCAGTTGCGTTCTCTGCTTCTTAATACCCAGACAACACAAACCAGTATGCCTAGATCTATGTGCTAAGAGGTACTACATTTGTTATGCGTCAATCCCCCCCCCCCCCCCCCCCCGATACTAATGACACAAACCAAATTGCCAATATAGGCTTTCCCAAAGGTGATATAGCACTATGCAGCTGGCCGTCAACGATTGAGTAAGCAAATAAGCTGTGTGGTGCTGTTAAGTGGCAGTCGGAAATATCACAATTTTCTGACTGAAATACTTTCAATTAGCAAGTGCATGAGATATGTACACAACATACTTTGTAGAAAGCCACTCTTTACACGTTATCCCAGCGAAAAACACGCATCAGGGCTGCACATACCTTATTTTATCAACTGCCGGCGTTTTCCTGTCCACGCAGCAAAACGCCATAGGCTCTTCTTGATTGCTTTCCGAGCCCATTGCCTTGAGAAGTTGGTAGTCAAGGAAACGCGCAAAGAAATACCTGCAAAGAAAGCGGCGTCTTTATTACACATGAAGACGCATTTGCTCAAGAAAGGTGAAGTGTCTATCAGAAAAAAATATATATTTTTATTTTGGGATCTTTATCCCCAGTATCGGTGAATTAAAATCAATTCCTATCAGTAATTAAAAGCTAATATTAACAAGGCAGTGCACTGCGTAATAAATGATGCGTGCTATGCAAAACGACTTTCACCGTCTTTCAAAGCATCCCATATTGTCCTTATACCTAAACCAGATGATCCGGCCAAACTTCTATTGGTGGCTGCTTACCAAGTGATAAGCCTCACCAATGTGGATGATAAACCATTTATGAAAGTTTGCCAAGGAGGATGCAGAGTGTAGTAAAACAATTGTTAAACTCACACCAAATGTGCAGCATTGGTTGGTTAGTTTCAGGGATTTAACGTCCCAAAGCGGCTTAGGCTATGAGGGATGCCGCAGAGAACGACTCCGGAGGTTTCGACCGCCTGACATCGCACAGTGCACGGGCCTCTAGAATTTCGCCTCCATGGAAATTCGACCGCCGTGGCCAGAATCGAACCC
Source organism: Amblyomma americanum (assembly GCF_052857255.1). Lineage (NCBI taxonomy): Eukaryota > Metazoa > Arthropoda > Arachnida > Ixodida > Ixodidae > Amblyomma > Amblyomma americanum. The sequence continues at coordinate 81,817,342 of NC_135502.1, forward strand.
ACGTATTTCGGGCCAGCAGCCGAGCGCCATAACCACTCAGCCACCGCGGCGGTCGTGTGGTATTAAAGACCGCACAATCTGAACTATTGTATACACTGCAAGAATTATCTTGCAAACTTCTGTTGCTGCGCAAAGTCGCCATGTTGCAGCTTGACGTGGCAAAAGCATTTCACAATATATCACCTGATATATTTAATATCTTAGAATATGTAAATATCGGAACTGTCATTTTAAATGAAGTCAAAATGGCATATGCCAGGGGCTCGATACGTTTTATCATAAATAAGTCATAGTAAAACAGTGTCCGTGCGTCTTTACATTATTTAGGTACACTTGAGTATTCTCGCCAATTAATGTGATGAGATAGAAATTCATACGACGCAGCGAGAGGCGCGAGCGCGCCCTAACGCCTCCTACGAAGGACCTGCTGTGAGAAGCGCCGCTATACAGCGCGCAGTAGAAGACCACATTGAACAGCTGCTAAGCTATAAGCTTGGGACTGTAGACGGCATTTAGCAAGATTTTTTATGTCTGGTGCCAACACTGGATGACGAAACAAGAGCGTCTACAATTGCCTATTACTTTGCAAAGAGATAGACAATGCAATTTAGGACCTGCCATCTGTGGAAGCCCCTGGGCTGGACGGACTAAATGCTGTTTTCTTTCAAACGTTCAAACAATGTGTGGCTCAGTTCTTGCGCCATGTGATTACGGAAGCCTTTGAACGAAAAAAAGTTCCGTTGCCCTTCAATACCTCCCACATTGTTTTAATCCCCAAGATTGACCACCCGGAGAAACGACTGTTGGTTGGGTCGTATCAACCTATTAGTCTCACCAGTCTGGACTATAAGGTGTACATGAAGATTTTAGCAAAATGATGCAGGCCTTAACCACCACACTGGTTGGGCCTAATCAGACATGTGGCATCAAAGGTCGCAGCATCGCCACAAATACGCATGTTTGAATAACCACCATAGAATGTGTTGACGTGGTTGGTGGTCAGATAGCTATGGTCGGTTAGACTTGGCGAGAGCCTTTGACCGGGTTTCCCATGAAATTCTTTTTCTTTGCTGGGTCATTGTAACCTTAGTAGCGTGATAGAGGAGGGTGTTAAAATGGCTTACACAAACTGCAAGACCCGAATTATAGTTAATGGAGATATCACTGACAGCCTCGCAGCACGTTCATCGGTTATGCAGGGCTGCCCGCTTTCATCCCTGCTTTTTGCAGTTTATTTAGAGCCACTTTGTTCATCCATCATAAACAACGACCACATCAGAGGTTACAAGCTGCAGTCCGCACTTGTTAAAATGCTGGCGTATGCTCATGACGAAGCCGTGTTTTGCTCACATAGGGAGAGCATCTGTGAAGTGACGAGTGTTGTGCAAAAGTTATCTGATAAAACCGGATGTAAGATAAATTTGAATAAGAGCTCTGTGTTCTGGCACAGTGAATGGGACGCTGCACAAGAATTATTCAGTAGGCTGCGATGGTCCACTTAGCCAACACGGTACCTAGGTGTGCTTTAGATTGCTATCGGGATCCCAGCCTGCACTGGATAGAAGAAACTTCCAGAGCAACAGAGAAAACTGACCCGTTGCAATGGAGGCCACTATCAATGTTTTCCGGTGCATCTATTTGCAATGATTTTTTTATCTCAAAGCTGTGGTACCTTATGAATGTATTGCGTGCGTCGCTGAAAGCTATTTACGAAATGAACTGTGTTTTTGCTCTTTATATTTGGGCATCGACATGGGAGAAAACCAAGCCAACGAATTTATTTCTTACTGTCAAAAGTGGAGGGATTGGCTTGGCACACTTGCTTTTGCATAAAGTTGTTTCGCGTTCATTTTCCTCCGCGATCAAAGTGATGTCTTTCTGAGAACGGTTATGCAACTGCGCTTGCAGAGGCTGCTGCCTGGAAGAATAGTTTCATGCGAAAACATGAATGGTGTTGTGGCTGGTTACTTGTGCGAGGTTGTTCAGTCGTGGAAAATGTAGGAAGTCTGTTTCTCCTCAGATTTCCTCTGCAATGTCAAGAAGAGAAAATTGTATAAAGATCTGGTTGATGTGACGCTTCTGATATCTTTGTACTGGTCACCTCACTGTAGAGGTCCTGGGCAAGATGTTTTAAAGCGACTTAAGTTCATGTCCATTATGCCAGGAGTTAAAACATTCGTTTCCAAACTCCACACCAATACGCTCCCTGCTAAAACATAGCTCACTGATAAGTACTTCGCGTCATGGACGACAAATTGTTTCTTGTGTAAAAAACCTGGGACGATCTAACACGTTTTCTTAGAGCGCTGAGACCCCACCTTTTTTTGGGATGTCCTCCAAAGGACGATTAAGAGAGATCTACCCTTACGGAGTCCGATTCCTCCCAGTGCGAAATGAGGAAGTGCCCTATGCTTCTCGGACTCCACTGTCTGTGGAAAACACGAGTGGAGGTGCGACACTCGGATGTCAACATTCGCTCTGCACGTGAAAATTTCATTGAGGGTGCTATTTAACTACGTGAAGCTTTCAGCGTGCAGCCTGACCAACCAGAGTGGGTTTCTGTGTTTGATGATTTGGATCGTTTGAAAAGATTTTAATTCCTCTGCACCGACTCAAGAGTAGCTGAGGTGCTTACTTGTGTTTTTCGAGGCAATAACGAACAAAAAAAAAAGTACCGCTATAGCTCAGTGGCAGAGCGCTGGTCTTGTAAACCAGCGGTCGTGAGCTCGATCATCACAGGCGGCTGAAGTCTCTCAACAATCTTTTCTTCTTCTGTAAGGCAAGCATGAATGTGCTCATTAATGCGATGAGATAGAAATCCAAAGTCACAACGCACCGAGAGGCGCGAGCGCTACCCTAATGCCCGCTCCGAAGGTGCCGCTATAGCTCAGTGGCAGAGCGCTGGTTTTGTAAACCGTCGGTAGTTAGTTCGACCCTCACTGGTGGCTGAAGTCTCTCAACAATTTTTTGTTTTTGTTAGGTGAAGATAAGTATACCATTTAATGCAGTGAGATAGAAATCCATAGTCACGACGCAACGAGAGGCGTGAGCGTTTCCCTAATGCCAGGCCAGTGTTCTCGCACTTACGCGAGCCTCGCAGGACCTGGCTCCAGTGAAGATGCTTCCGAGCATCTGAGGGATGAAGCGGACGCAGGAGAGGCAGCCAAAACAACTGGGCAAACAATTGTGAAATATGGACCGACGTTGACGCCTCTACAAGAAAAGGTGACGATGACGGCCAGTAAAGTAGCAGCTACAGCATTAGTGGAGCAAGGCTCTCGACAAGACAATGACAAGGTGACGGACCTGACGAGCGTCGCGGACGACAGCCCTGGCAGCGTGGAGAATGATGACAATGACGCCATGGACACAAAGAAAGAAGAGGCCGCTAAGACAGCTGTGAAACTGTCGCATGACTTGAGCGTCGGCGAGAAGCTGCAGCCTGATGGCAATGCTGAACCGCCGCCGAAGACGCCGGGAGTCAAACGCTCGACGAGCCATGGCCGAACTTTTCCGCCGACACGCTGCAGGCGGGTAAACTGCCTCCATAGCTATAGTGTGAACATGTTGGTGTTATCAACTTATCGTCGATCATCTTTAAGATGGGCAGGCAGCGAAGATATGTCTGTGTACGGAAAAAAAAAACTCAAGAATACTACTTAGAAGTGCTTCTGAACGCCACCGGACGTTTCTCTGGGAAGCCGCATGTGCAAGCGGACGCTGCGGACCATCAATCTACAAAGGCCACACCGACCACGGAGGAACAATTCGCATCGCTCGTACCCGTCTCGGGGGCATAGCTCAGCACCTTGGACTAGGCAAGTAGCCCTCCACCCTCGCCTCATGTCCAGAGGTACGCACCATATGGCTCCTGTACCTAAACTAGATGGCTTCGACAGCTCTTGGAGCGTTGCGTATTGCAACAGTTAATGTCAGGGGACTGGCCTTCAAGAGGCGTCAGTACCAACTAAGACGGCTGTTCGTCAAAAATGGACTAGACATAATAGCCGCACAGGAAACGAAACTCGAAAGGCAGGAACAGGCGGACCATATGGTGCAGCCTTTTACGAGACACTACAAAATATTTGTGTGCCATTCGTCTGGCACATCGGGTGGTTGTCCTGTATTTATTAGGAATTCTTTCGGGACTGTAGAAAAAAGTTTTAATTTGTGTCAAACTGTGGCCGTTTGCTTGTGGTTGAATTTTTTTTTATTGCAATTTGCTCAGGAAGGTCATATTTGTGTATGCCCCTAACAGGGAGCACGAGCGCAAGGAATTTTTTAAGCGCCTTGAACAATACGTGTGCCGTGAGCGGTTAATTTTGCTTTTGGGCGATTTTAACTTAGTATGTAAAGCAGAGGACAGAATTACACAAAGACTTCTCCGTGAGAAAAGTGCGGAATCGTTGAATTCGATTGTACAAGAAAATGGTTTATATGATGTTGCTAAAGTTCTTTCGGTAGCGCCGCATTTTACTTACTATCAGGGTGAAAGTCACGCAAGACTTGACAGGGCGTATGTGTCGCTTGATCTCATTCCTTTGTGCAACAGCTACGAGGTGAAACACATTTCATTTACCGACCACAGCTTAATTACGTTACCCTGGTAAAATAAAAAAGAAATTTCGATTCTCGTGGTAACTTTGGAAGTTTAACGCACAGTTACTCGAGGATGAACATTTTGATATTAAATTTAATGAATGTATTAGAGAATTGCTATCAGCAGAGGCTGGGAACCGGGAAATTAGGTTGGCAGATTACAAACAGCAAGAGGAAATAAACGCGATTGAAAGAGCAAGCATTATATGCCACGACAAACGTGTTAAAGAAAAAGAACTACATTGCCAATTTGACTTGCTCGCAAGCCTGGAATGTTCCCAGCCGGGTAGATATTGGGAGGAAAAAATACGAGAACGAAAAGTAAACTTGAGATTATCGAACAAAAAAACAAGCATACAGCTGCCGTGATACGGGCGCGTGCTGAACGTCTCTGGCTTGACCAAATACCTACTAAACGCTCGCTATTGACGAAAAGAAGTACGCGACTCAGACTGAAGTAAGACAAATCAGGTACAGAAAAGATCGAAGTAACGAATGATAGCAAAGTGATTCAGTTGGCGTTTGGTAAGCAGTATCGGGAATTGTTTGGTGGTCGACTTGAAGAAGAGGGGTGTACAGACACGTTCTTTTCTCGTATACCAAGCTTGGAGACGAAATAAAACAAGGGCTGGAGGAACCAATCAACGTAAGCGAAGTGGGAAGAGCAGTCGAAGACCTGAGTGCCGGAAAATCTCCCGGTCCTGACGGCCTAGGTTGTGATTTTTATAAGAAGTTCAAAGCCGAACTAACCCAAGCTCTCCACTGCGTCTTCACTGAAATTTATGAAACAAAGAAAATGCCACCATCATTTAAAACAGCACACGTGGTTTTAGTAGCCAAGAGTGAGGACTAGGCTAAGCTGCTGTCCGTTGGGGCTTATCGGCCGATAAGCATGAGTGTGCTAATTGATGCGATGAGATAGAAATCCATATTCAATATGCACCGAGAGGCGCGAGCGCTTCCCTAATGTCTGATCTGAAGGAGCTGCTGTAAGAAGCGCCGCTATAGCTCAGTGGCAGAGCGCTGGTCTTGTAAACCAGCGGTCGTGAGTTCAATCCTCACTGGCGGCTGAAGCCTGACCACTTTTTTTATTTTGTTAGGTAAACATGAGTGTGCTAATTAATGCGATGAGATAGAAATCCATATTCAATATGCACCGAGAGGAGCGAGCGCTTCCCTAATGTCTGATCTGAAGGAGCTGCTGTAAGAAGCGCCGCTATAGCTCAGTGGCCGAGCGCTGGTCTCGTAAACCAGCGGTCGTTAGTTCAATCCTCACTGGCGGCTGAAGCCTGACCACTTTTTTTATTTTGTTAGGTAAACATGAGTGTGCTAATTAATGCGATGAGATAGAAATCCATATTCAATATGCACCGAGAGGCGCGAGCGCTTCCCTAATGTCTGATCTGAAGGAGCTGCTGTAAGAAGCGCCGCTATAGCTCAGTGGCAGAGCGCTGGTCTTGTAAACCAGCGGTCGTGAGTTCAATCCTCACTGGCGGCTGAAGCCTGACCACTTTTTTTATTTTGTTAGGTAAACATGAGTGTGCTAATTAATGCGATGAGATAGAAATCCATATTCAATATGCACCGAGAGGCGCGAGCGCTTCCCTAATGTCTGATCTGAAGGAGCTGCTGTAAGAAGCGCCGCTATAGCTCAGTGGCAGAGCGCTGGTCTTTTAAACCAGCGGTCGTGAGTTCAATCCTCACTGGCGGCTGAAGCCTGACCACTTTTTTTATTTTGTTAGGTAAACATGAGTGTGCTAATTAATGCGATGAGATAGAAATCCATATTCAATATGCACCGAGAGGCGCGAGCGCTTCCCTAATGTCTGATCTGAAGGAGCTGCTGTAAGAAGCGCCGCTATAGCTCAGTGGCAGAGCGCTGGTCTTGTAAACCAGCGGTCGTGAGTTCAATCCTCACTGGCGGCTGAAGCCTGACCAATTTTTTTATTTTGTTAGGTAAACATGAGTGTGCTAATTAATGCGATGAGATAGAAATCCATATTCAATATGCACCGAGAGGCGCGAGCGCTTCCCTAATGTCTGATCTGAAGGAGCTGCTGTAAGAAGCGTCGCTATAGCTCAGTGGCAGAGCGCTGGTCTCGTAAACCAGCGGTCGTGAGTTCAATCCTCACTGGCGGCTGAAGCCTGACCACTTTTTTTATTTTGTTAGGTAAACATGAGTGTGCCAATTAATGCGATGAGATAGAAATCCATATTCAATATGCACCGAGAGGCGCGAGCGCTTCCCTAATGTCTGATCTGAAGGAGCTGCTGTAAGAAGCGCCGCTATAGCTCAGTGGCAGAGCGCTGGTCTTGTAAACCAGCGGTCGTGAGCTCAATCCTCACTGGCGGCTGAAGCCTGACCACTTTTTTTATCTTGTTAGGTAAACATGAGTGTGCTAATTAATGCGATGAGATAGAAAGCCATATTCAATATGCACCGAGAGGCGCGAGCGCTTCCCTAATGTCTGATCTGAAGGAGCTGCTGTAAGAAGCGCCGCTATAGCTCAGTGGCAGAGCGCTGGTCTTGTAGACCAGCGGTCGTGAGTTCGATCCTCACTGGCGGCTGAAGCCTGACCACTTTTTTTATTTTGTTAGGTAAACATGAGTGTGCTAATTAATGCGATGAGATAGAAATCCATATTCAATATGCGCCGAGAGGCGCGAGCGCTTCCCTAATGTCTGATCTGAAGGAGCTGCTGTAAGAAGCGCCGCTATAGATCAGTGGCAGAGCGCTGGTCTCGTAAACCAGCGGTCGTGAGTTCAATCCTCACTGGCGGCTGAAGCCTGACCACTTTTTTTATTTTGTTAGGTAAACATGAGTGTGCTAATTAATGCGATGAGATAGAAATCCATATTCAATATGCACCGAGAGGAGCGAGCGCTTCCCTAATGTCTGATCTGAAGGAGCTGCTGTAAGAAGCGCCGCTATAGCTCAGTGGCCGAGCGCTGGTCTCGTAAACCAGCGGTCGTTAGTTCAATCCTCACTGGCGGCTGAAGCCTGACCACTTTTTTTATTTTGTTAGGTAAACATGAGTGTGCTAATTAATGCGATGAGATAGAAATCCATATTCAATATGCACCGAGAGGCGCGAGCGCTTCCCTAATGTCTGATCTGAAGGAGCTGCTGTAAGAAGCGCCGCTATAGCTCAGTGGCAGAGCGCTGGTCTTGTAAACCAGCGGTCGTGAGTTCAATCCTCACTGGCGGCTGAAGCCTGACCACTTTTTTTATTTTGTTAGGTAAACATGAGTGTGCTAATTAATGCGATGAGATAGAAATCCATATTCAATATGCACCGAGAGGCGCGAGCGCTTCCCTAATGTCTGATCTGAAGGAGCTGCTGTAAGAAGCGCCGCTATAGCTCAGTGGCAGAGCGCTGGTCTTTTAAACCAGCGGTCGTGAGTTCAATCCTCACTGGCGGCTGAAGCCTGACCACTTTTTTTATTTTGTTAGGTAAACATGAGTGTGCTAATTAATGCGATGAGATAGAAATCCATATTCAATATGCACCGAGAGGCGCGAGCGCTTCCCTAATGTCTGATCTGAAGGAGCTGCTGTAAGAAGCGCCGCTATAGCTCAGTGGCAGAGCGCTGGTCTTGTAAACCAGCGGTCGTGAGTTCAATCCTCACTGGCGGCTGAAGCCTGACCAATTTTTTTATTTTGTTAGGTAAACATGAGTGTGCTAATTAATGCGATGAGATAGAAATCCATATTCAATATGCACCGAGAGGCGCGAGCGCTTCCCTAATGTCTGATCTGAAGGAGCTGCTGTAAGAAGCGTCGCTATAGCTCAGTGGCAGAGCGCTGGTCTCGTAAACCAGCGGTCGTGAGTTCAATCCTCACTGGCGGCTGAAGCCTGACCACTTTTTTTATTTTGTTAGGTAAACATGAGTGTGCCAATTAATGCGATGAGATAGAAATCCATATTCAATATGCACCGAGAGGCGCGAGCGCTTCCCTAATGTCTGATCTGAAGGAGCTGCTGTAAGAAGCGCCGCTATAGCTCAGTGGCAGAGCGCTGGTCTTGTAAACCAGCGGTCGTGAGCTCAATCCTCACTGGCGGCTGAAGCCTGACCACTTTTTTTATCTTGTTAGGTAAACATGAGTGTGCTAATTAATGCGATGAGATAGAAAGCCATATTCAATATGCACCGAGAGGCGCGAGCGCTTCCCTAATGTCTGATCTGAAGGAGCTGCTGTAAGAAGCGCCGCTATAGCTCAGTGGCAGAGCGCTGGTCTTGTAGACCAGCGGTCGTGAGTTCGATCCTCACTGGCGGCTGAAGCCTGACCACTTTTTTTATTTTGTTAGGTAAACATGAGTGTGCTAATTAATGCGATGAGATAGAAATCCATATTCAATATGCGCCGAGAGGCGCGAGCGCTTCCCTAATGTCTGATCTGAAGGAGCTGCTGTAAGAAGCGCCGCTATAGATCAGTGGCAGAGCGCTGGTCTCGTAAACCAGCGGTCGTGAGTTCAATCCTCACTGGCGGCTGAAGCCTGACCACTTTTTTTATTTTGTTAGGTAAACATGAGTGTGCTAATTAATGCGATGAGATAGAAATCCATATTCAATATGCACCGAGAGGCGCGAGCGCTTCCCTAATGTCTGATCTGAAGGAGCTGCTGTAAGAAGCGCCGCTATAGCTCAGTGGCAGAGCGCTGGTCTCGTAAACCAGCGGTCGTGAGTTCAATCCTCACTGGCGGCTGAAGCCTGACCACTTTTTTTATTTTGTTAGGTAAACATGAGTGTGCTAATTAATGCGATGAGATAGAAATCCATATTCAATATGCACCGAGAGGCGCGAGCGCTTCCCTAATGTCTGATCTGAAGGAGCTGCTGTAAGAAGCGCCGCTATAACTCAGTGGCAGAGCGCTGGTCTCGTAAACCAGCGGTCGTGAGTTCAATCCTCACTGGCGGCTGAAGCCTGACCACTTTTTTTATTTTGTTAGGTAAACATGAGTGTGCTAATTAATGCGATGAGATAGAAATCTATATTCAATATGCACCGAGAGGCGCGAGCGCTTCCCTAATGTCTGATCTGAAGGAGCTGCTGTAAGAAGCGCCGCTATAGCTCAGTGGCAGAGCGCTGGTCTTGTAAACCAGCGGTCGTGAGTTCAATCCTCACTGGCGGCTGAAGCCTGACCACATTTTTTATTTTGTTAGGTAAACATGAGTGTGTTAATTAATGCGATGAGATAGAAATTCATATTCAATATGCACCGAGAGGCGCGAGCGCTTCCCTAATGTCTGATCTGAAGGAGCTGCTGTAAGAAGCGCCGCTATAGCTCAGTGGCAGAGCGCTGGTCTTGTAAACCAGCGGTCGTGAGTTCAATCCTCACTGGCGGCTGAAGCCTGACCACTTTTTTTATTTTGTTAGGTAAACATGAGTGTGCCAATTAATGCGATGAGATAGAAATCCATATTCAATATGCACCGAGAGGCGCGAGCGCTTCCCTAATGTCTGATCTGAAGGAGCTGCTGTAAGAAGCGTCGCTATAGCTCAGTGGCAGAGCGCTGGTCTCGTAAACCAGCGGTCGTGAGTTCAATCCTCACTGGCGGCTGAAGCCTGACCACTTTTTTTATTTTGTTAGGTAAACATGAGTGTGCTAATTAATGCGATGAGATAGAAATCCATATTCAATATGCACCGAGAGGCGCGAGCGCTTCCCTAATGTCTGATCTGAAGGAGCTGCTGTAAGAAGCGCCGCTATAGCTCAGTGGCAGAGCGCTGGTCTTGTAAACCAGCGGTCGTGAGTTCAATCCTCACTGGCGGCTGAAGCCTGACCACTTTTTTTATTTTGCTAGGTAAACATGAGTGTGCTAATTAATGCGATGAGATAGAAATCCATATTCAATATGCACCGAGAGGCGCGAGCGCTTCCCTAATGTCTGATCTGAAGGAGCTGCTGTAAGAAGCGCCGCTATAGCTCAGTGGCAGAGCGCTGGTCTCGTAAACCAGCGGTCGTGAGTTCAATCCTCACTGGCGGCTGAAGCCTGACCACTTTTTTTATTTTGTTAGGTAAACATGAGTGTGCTAATTAATGCGATGAGATAGAAATCCATATTAAATATGCACCGAGAGGCGCGAGCGCTTCCCTAATGTCTGATCTGAAGGAGCTGCTGTAAGAAGCGCCGCTATAGCTCAGTGGCAGAGCGCTGGTCTCGTAAACCAGCGGTCGTGAGTTCAATCCTCACTGGCGGCTGAAGCCTGACCACTTTTTTTATTTTGTTAGGTAAACATGAGTGTGCTAATTAATGCGATGAGATAGAAATCCATATTCAATATGCGCCGAGAGGCGCGAGCGCTTCCCTAATGTCTGATCTGAAGGAGCTGCTGTAAGAAGCGCCGCTATAGATCAGTGGCAGAGCGCTGCTCTCGTAAACCAGCGGTCGTGAGTTCAATCCTCACTGGCGGCTGAAGCCTGACCACTTTTTTTATTTTGTTAGGTAAACATGAGTGTGCTAATTAATGCGATGAGATAGAAATCCATATTCAATATGCACCGAGAGGCGCGAGCGCTTCCCTAATGTCTGATCTGAAGGAGCTGCTGTAAGAAGCGCCGCTATAACTCAGTGGCAGAGCGCTGGTCTCGTAAACCAGCGGTCGTGAGTTCAATCCTCACTGGCGGCTGAAGCCTGACCACTTTTTTTATTTTGTTAGGTAAACATGAGTGTGCTAATTAATGCGATGAGATAGAAATCCATATTCAATATGCACCGAGAGGCGCGAGCGCTTCCCTAATGTCTGATCTGAAGGAGCTGCTGTAAGAAGCGCCGCTATAACTCAGTGGCAGAGCGCTGGTCTCGTAAACCAGCGGTCGTGAGTTCAATCCTCACTGGCGGCTGAAGCCTGACCACTTTTTTTATTTTGTTAGGTAAACATGAGTGTGCTAATTAATGCGATGAGATAGAAATCCATATTCAATATGCACCGAGAGGCGCGAGCGCTTCCCTAATGTCTGATCTGAAGGAGCTGCTGTAAGAAGCGCCGCTATAGCTCAGTGGCAGAGCGCTGGTCTCGTAAACCAGCGGTCGTGAGTTCAATCCTCACTGGCGGCTGAAGCCTGACCACTTTTTTTATTTTGTTAGGTAAACATGAGTGTGCTAATTAATGCGATGAGATAGAAATCCATATTCAATATGCACCGAGAGGCGCGAGCGCTTCCCTAATGTCTGATCTGAAGGAGCTGCTGTAAGAAGCGCCGCTATAACTCAGTGGCAGAGCGCTGGTCTCGTAAACCAGCGGTCGTGAGTTCAATCCTCACTGGCGGCTGAAGCCTGACCACTTTTTTATTTTGTTAGGTAAACATGAGTGTGCTAATTAATGCGATGAGATAGAAATCTATATTCAATATGCACCGAGAGGCGCGAGCGCTTCCCTAATGTCTGATCTGAAGGAGCTGCTGTAAGAAGCGCCGCTATAGCTCAGTGGCAGAGCGCTGGTCTTGTAAACCAGCGGTCGTGAGTTCAATCCTCACTGGCGGCTGAAGCCTGACCACATTTTTTATTTTGTTAGGTAAACATGAGTGTGCTAATTAATGCGATGAGATAGAAATTCATATTCAATATGCACCGAGAGGCGCGAGCGCTTCCCTAATGTCTGATCTGAAGGAGCTGCTGTAAGAAGCGCCGCTATAACTCAGTGGCAGAGCGCTGGTCTTGTAAACCAGCGGTCGTGAGTTCAATCCTCACTGGCGGCTGAAGCCTGACCACATTTTTTATTTTGTTAGGTAAACATGAGTGTGCTAATTAATGCGATGAGATAGAAATTCATATTCAATATGCACCGAGAGGCGCGAGCGCTTCCCTAATGTCTGATCTGAAGGAGCTGCTGTAAGAAGCGCCGCTATAGCTCAGTGGCAGAGCGCTGGTCTTGTAAACCAGCGGTCGTGAGTTCAATCCTCACTGGCGGCTGAAGCCTGACCACTTTTTTTATTTTGTTAGGTAAACATGAGTGTGCTAATTAATGCGATGAGATAGAAATCCATATTCAATATGCACCGAGAGGCGCGAGCGCTTCCCTAATGTCTGATCTGAAGGAGCTGCTGTAAGAAGCGCCGCTATAGCTCAGTGGCAGAGCGCTGGTCTCGTAAACCAGCGGTCGTGAGTTCAATCCTCACTGTCGGCTGAAGCCTGACCACTTTTTTTATTTTGTTAGGTAAACATGAGTGTGCTAATTAATGCGATGAGATAGAAATCCATATTCAATATGCACCGAGAGGCGCGAGCGCTTCCCTAATGTCTGATCTGAAGGAGCTGCTGTAAGAAGCGCCGCTATAGCTCAGTGGCAGAGCGCTGGTCTTGTAAACCAGCGGTCGTGAGTTCAATCCTCACTGGGGGCTGAAGCCTGACCACTTTTTTTTATTTTGTTAGGTAAACATGAGTGTGCTAATTAATGCGATGAGATAGAAATTCATATTAAATATGCACCGAGAGGCGCGAGCGCTACCCTAATGTCTGATCTGAAGGAGCTGCTGTAAGAAGCGCCGCTATAGCTCAGTGGCAGAGCGCTGGTCTTGTAAACCAGCGGTCGTGAGTTCAATCCTCACTGGGGGCTGAAGCCTGACCACTTTTTTTTATTTTGTTAGGTAAACATGAGTGTGCTAATTAATGCGATGAGATAGAAATCCATATTAAATATGCACCGAGAGGCGCGAGCGCTTCCCTAATGTGTGATCTGAAGGAGCTGCTGTAAGAAGCGCCGCTATAGCTCAGTGGCAGAGCGCTGGTCTTGTAAACCAGCGGTCGTGAGTTCAATCCTCACTGGCGGCTGAAGCCTGACCACTTTTTTTATTTTGTTAGGTAAACATGAGTGTGCTAATTAATGCGATGAGATAGAAATCCATATTAAATATGCACCGAGAGGCGCGAGCTCTTCCCTAATGTCTGATCTGAAGGAGCTGCTGTAAGAAGCGCCGCTATAGCTCAGTGGCAGAGCGCTGGTCTTGTAAACCAGCGGTCGTGAGTTCAATCCTCACTGGGGGCTGAAGCCTGACCACTTTTTTTATTTTGTTAGGTAAACATGAGTGTGCTAATTAATGCGATGAGATAGACATCCATATTCAATATGCACCGAGAGGCGCGAGCGCTTCCCAAATGTCTGATCTGAAGGAGCTGCTGTAAGAAGCGCCGCTGTAGCTCAGTGGCAGAGCGCTGGTCTTGTAAACCAGCGGTCGTGAGTTCAATCCTCACTGGCGGCTGAAGCCTGACCACTTTTTTTATTTTGTTAGGTAAACATGAGTGTGCTAATTAATGCGATGAGATAGAAATCCATATTCAATATGCACCGAGAGGCGCGAGCGCTTCCCTAATGTCTGATCTGAAGGAGCTGCTGTAAGAAGCGCCGCTATAGCTCAGTGGCAGAGCGCTGGTCTCGTAAACCAGCGGTCGTGAGTTCAATCCTCACTGGCGGCTGAAGCCTGACCACTTATTTTATTTTGTTAGGTAAACATGAGTGTGCTAATTAATGCGATGAGATAGAAATCCATATTCAATATGCACCGAGAGGCGCGAGCACTTCCCTAATGTCTGATCTGGAGGAGCTGCTGTAAGAAGCACCGCTATAGCTCAGTGGCAGAGCGCTGGTCTCGTAAACCAGCGGTCGTGAGTTCAATCCTCACTGGCGGCTGAAGCCTGACCACTTATTTTATTTTGTTAGGTAAACATGAGTGTGCTAATTAATGCGATGGGATAGAAATCCATATTCAATATGCACCGAGAGGCGCGAGCACTTCCCTAATGTCTGATCTGGAGGAGCTGCTGTAAGAAGCGCCGCTATAGCTCAGTGGCAGAGCGCTGGTCTCGTAAACCAGCGGTCGTGAGTTCAATCCTCACTGGCGGCTGAAGCCTGACCACTTATTTTATTTTGTTAGGTAAACATGAGTGTGCTAATTAATGCGATGGGATAGAAATCCATATTCAATATGCACCGAGAGGCGCGAGCGCTTCCCTAATGTCTGATCTGAAGGAGCTGCTGTAAGAAGCGCCGCTATAGCTCAGTGGCAGAGCGCTGGTCTTGTAAACCAGCGGTCGCGAGTTCAATCCTCACTGGCGGCTGAAGCCTGACCACTTTTTTTATTTTGTTAGGTAAACATGAGTGTGCTAATTAATGCGATGAGATAGAAATCCATATTCAATATGCACCGAGAGGCGCGAGCGCTTCCCTAATGTCTGATCTGAAGGAGCTGCTGTAAGAAGCGCCGCTATAGCTCAGTGGCAGAGCGCTGGTCTTGTAAACCAGCGGTCGTGAGTTCAATCCTCTCTGGCGGCTGAAGCCTGACCACTTTTTTTATTTTGTTAGGTAAACATGAGTGTGCTAATTAATGCGATGAGATAGAAATCCATATTCAATATGCACCGAGAGGCACGAGCGCTTCCCTAATGTCTGATCTGGAGGAGCTGCTGTAAGAAGCGCCGCTATAGCTCAGTGGCAGAGCGCTGGTCTTGTAAACCAGCGGTCGTGAGTTCAATCCCCACTGGCGGCTGAAGCCTGACCACTTTTTTATTTTGTTAGGTAAACATGAGTGTGCTAATTAATGCGTTGAGATAGAAATCCATATTCAATATGCACCGAGAGGCGCGAGCGCTTCCCTAATGTCTGATCTGAAGGAGCTGCTGTAAGAAGCGCCGCTATAGCTCAGTGGCAGAGCGCTGGTCTTGTAAACCAGCGGTCGTGAGTTCAATCCTCACTGGCGGCTGAAGCCTGACCACTTTTTTATTTTGTTAGGTAAACATGAGTGTGCTAATTAATGCGATGAGATAGAAATCCATATTCAATATGCACCGAGAAGCGCGAGCGCTTCCCTAATGTATGATCTGAAGGAGCTGCTGTAAGAAGCGCCGCTATAGCTCAGTGGCAGAGCGCTGGTCTTGTAAACCAGCGGTCGTGAGTTCAATCCTCACTGGCGGCTGAAGCCTGACCACTTTTTTTATTTTGTTAGGTAAACATGAGTGTGCTAATTAATGCGATGAGATAGAAATCCATATTAAATATGCACCGAGAGGCGCGAGCGCTTCCCTAATGTCTGATCTGAAGGAGCTGCTGTAAGAAGCGCCGCTATAGCTCAGTGGCAGAGCGCTGGTCTCGTAAACCAGCGGTCGTGAGTTCAATCCTCACTGGCGGCTGAAGCCTGACCACTTTTTTTATTTTGTTAGGTAAACATGAGTGTGCTAATTAATGCGATGAGAGAGAAATCCATATTCAATATGCACCGAGAGGCGCGAGCGCTTCCCTAATGTCTGATCTGGAGGAGCTGCTGTAAGAAGCGCCGCTATAGCTCAGTGGCAGAGCGCTGGTCTCGTAAACCAGCGGTCGTGAGTTCAATCCTCACTGGCGGCTGAAGCCTGACCACTTATTTTATTTTGTTAGGTAAACATGAGTGTGCTAAATAATGCCATGAGATAGAAATCCATATTCAATATGCACCGAGAGGCGCGAGCGCTTCCCTAATGTCTGATCTGGAGGAGCTGCTGTAAGAAGCGCCGCTATAGCTCAGTGGCAGAGCGCTGGTCTCGTAAACCAGCGGTCGTGAGTTCAATCCTCACTGGCGGCTGAAGCCTGACCACTTATTTTATTTTGTTAGGTAAACATGAGTGTGCTAATTAATGCCATGAGATAGAAATCCATATTCAATATGCACCGAGAGGCGCGAGCGCTTCCCTAATGTCTGATCTGAAGGAGCTGCTGTAAGGAGCGCCGCTATAGCTCAGTGGCAGAGCGCTGGTCTTGTAAACCAGCGGTCGTGAGTTCAATCCTCACTGGCGGCTGAAGCCTGACCACTTTTTTATTTTGTTAGGTAAACATGAGTGTGCTAATTAATGCGATGAGATAGAAATCCATATTCAATATGCACCGAGAGGCGCGAGCGCTTCCCTAATGTCTGATCTGAAGGAGCTGCTGTAAGAAGCGCCGCTATAGCTCAGTGGCAGAGCGCTGGTCTTGTAAACCAGCGGTCGTGAGTTCAATCCTCACTGGCGGCTGAAGCCTGACCACTTTTTTTATTTTGTTAGGTAAACATGAGTGTGCTAATTAATGCGATGAGATAGAAATCCATATTCAATATGCACCGAGAGGCGCGAGCGCTTCCCTAATGTCTGATCTGAAGGAGCTGCTGTAAGAAGCGCCACTATAGCTCAGGGGGATTCGACTTCCGGCCACCGAGCGTGACGGACGTGCGATTACGGGCTCCGTTGGAGCAGCTACAGCGGTCATGTCTGGCCGCGGAAACAGGGCTTTTGCCTCGGATGAAGAGTATCAGGTGATTCTGCCTACCCTTCCTACAGGACGTGTTGTGTTGAACACAGTTTTTTTGCACGCTGACGTGCGGGCCCGTCCTTATCGGGTCGAAGATTTCAGGGATGCGCTGGCTCAGCTGATGCTGCTCCCCGAGGTTATCGCCTTGGGGGCGTATCGCATGAGCCATGTATGGGCTGTTACTTTCGCGAGTGCTGAGGCGGTGACGAAAATTCTTTCTGCCGGAGACCTGAAAGTCAAGGACCGCCGCTGTCTCGTCATCGACCCGGCAAACCAGGACGTTCGCGTCAAGCTGCACTGGCTGCTGCACAACGTGCCCGACGAAGACGTGAGGGTAGCCTTTGCTCCGTACGGCAAGGTGAGCGAAGTTTCTAAGGAGCGGTGGCGCGTCCAGGGTGTCGCCAGCAAGGGGTCGACGACACGCTTGGTTTCATTGAAAATGAACCCTGGCGTGAAGCTGGAAGACCTCCCTCACGAAGTCAGGGTTGGCGGTGAGCTGGCTCTCGTGGTTGTACCGGGCAGAGCTCCGCTGTGTCTGCGCTGCCACGGTACTGGGCACATTCGCCGTGAGTGCAAGGTTCCACGATGCGGCGCCTGTCGTCGCTACGGGCACGAAGAAAGCAGCTGCGTACGCACGTACGCGAGTGCTGCCGTCCCAGTCAACACTGACATTTCGTCCGAACTTGTCATGGACGAGGCTGACGCGGAAGACGCTGCAGCAGAGGCAGGGGACAGCGGGGAGAAGGCCCCTGCTGTGCCCCCTACGGAGATATCCACAAGCGTAGAGGAGCCCAGCAGTAAGCGGCAGCAACAGGCAGCGCAGCCTGCAGAAGTCAAGGCGCCAACGGACGAAGTCTTGAGCGGTGGGGCGTCAGCTCCCGTCGTTCCCCAGCATGGTGACAGCATGGAAGTGTCACATGCATCAACCAGCAACCAAGCAGGGAAGCGACCGCACGAGCACAGTGCGAATGGAGAGCCCAAAGTGAGCGAAGGCGACGAGCCGCCGCAGAAGACTGTTGGTGTCAGGCGACCGACGTTGAACCGCGGCCGAATGTACAGGCCGATCAACGAGCGGCGGCTAAGCCGCCGCCTTAGTTGGAGTGAGTGCCCTGTGAGTGGTTTCTGTGGGCGTGAGATGGCCTTTTTCGGTAACAGACTGCATGGGCTGATTTTCCAGTCCATACGCAAGAGGCACTTGTGCAAGAGACTTTGGATTACCGGCACCGCACCCATCGAGCACCTCAGATTATGCAAGTCACCCGCACCGTCGCCTTGTGTCCCGAGGTATGCACCATATGGCTCCTGTACCTAAACTAGATGGCTACTACACCTCTTAGAGCGTTGCGCATTGCAACAATTAATGTCAGGGGACTGGCTTCCAAGAAGCGTCAGTACCAGCTAAGCCGGCTGTTCGTTGATAATGACCTAGACATAATAGCCGTACAGGAGACGAAAGTCGAAAGACAGGAACAGGCGGACCTTATGGTGCAGCCTTTTACGGCACGCTACAATGTTTGTGTGTGCCATTCTTCTGGCACATCGGGCGGTTGTGCTGTATTTATTAGGAATTCTCTGGGGATTGTCGAGCAGAATTTAACTGTGTGTCAAACTGGCCGTTTGGTTGTAGTGGATTTTTTTTATTGCAATTTGCTATGGAGAGTCATATGCGTGTATGCTCCTAACAGGGAGAACGAGCGCAAGGAATTTTTTGAGCGCGTTGAACAATATGTGTGCTGTGAGCGGTTAATTGTGCTTTTGGGCGACTTTAACTGCGTTTGTAAAGCAGAGGATAGAATTACAAAAAGACTCCTTCGTGACAAAAGTGCGGAATTGTTGAATTCGATTGTGCAAGAAAATGGTTTAGATGATGTTGCTGAAGTTCTTTCGGTAGCGCCGCATTTTACTCACTTCCAGGGTGAAAGTCACGCGAGACTTGACAGAGCGTATGTGTCACTTGATCTGATTCCTTTGTGCAATAGCTACGAGGTAAAACACATGTCTTTTACCGACCACAGCTTAGTTACGTTTACCCTGGGGAACAAAGACAAGAAATCTCGTTTCTCGTGGGACCTCTGGAAGTTTAACGCACAATTACTCGAGGATGAAAGCTTTGGCATTAAAGTTAATGAATGCATTAAAGCATTGCTATCAGCAGAGCCTGGGAACTGGGTAATTAGGTGGGAAGATTTCAAAGAACAAGTGAAAATAAACGCGATTGAAAGGGCAAGCATCATATGCCACGATAAACGTGTTAAAGAAAAAGAACTACATTGCCAACTTGACTTGCTCGTAAGCCTGGAAAGTTCCCAGCCGGGAAGATATAAGAAAGAAATAAGAGATACAAAAAGTAAACTTGAGATTATCGAAAAAGACAAGTATACAGCTGCCATGATACGGGCCCGTGCTGAACGTCTCTGGCTTGACCAAGTACCTACTAAACGCTCGCTTAGTGACGAAAAGAAGTACGCGACTCAGAACGAAGTAAGACAAATCAGGTACAGAAACGAGGTAACGAATGATAGCAAAGTGATTCAGTTGGCGTTTGTTGAGCAGTATCGAGAATTGCTTGGGCGGCGACGGCTTGAAGAAGAGGGGTTTGCAAACACGTTCTTGTCCCGAATGCCAAAACTAGGAGACGATATAAAACAAGGGCTGGAGGTACCAATCAGCGTAAGCGAAGTGGGAAGAGCAATCGAAGAGCTGAGTGCCGGAAAATCTCCCGGTCCTGACGGCTTAGGTAGTGAATTTTATAAGAAGTTCAAAGCCGAACTCACCCAAGCTCTCCACTGCGTCTTCACCGAAATTTATGAGACAAAGAAAATGCCACCATCATTTAAAACAGCACACGTGGTTTTAATACCCAAGAGTGAGGACCAGGCTAAACTTCTGTCCGTTGGGGCTTATCGGCCGATAAGCCTAACCAACGTTGACTATAAAGTGTTTATGAAGATTCTTGCCAACAGACTGCAAAAGGTCATAAAGGACCTTGTAGGGCCCCACCAAACGTGCGGTATTAAAGGTCGCACCATTGGAACAAATGTGCACATTGCCAGAACTGTTCTTGAATGCTGCGATGCCTTCGGGGGCCGAGTTGCCATGATACAGCTTGACCTTGCAAAGGCCTCCGATCGAGTGTCGCACGACATTCTTTTCGCCATTCTAGAATATGCCAACGTCGGCTCTGTGATAATACAAGGTGTACAGATGGCGTACGACAACTGTGTTACCCGAATTATAGTGAACAAACAGCTGACTGAACCTGTACCTGTGTGTTCTTCGGTCAGGCAGGGTTGCCCGCTCTCGCCTTTGCTCTTTGCGATCTACCTTGAGCCTTTTCTGTTATCACTGTTGCACAATGATGGGATCTGCGGTTTCACTCTTCTGTCGGCGCAAGTAAAAGTGCTTGCTTACGCTGATGATATTGCTGTTTTTTGCGCGGATCAAGAAAGCGTTAAAGAAGTTGTGAAAGTTGCGGGGGAATATTGCAAAAAGACTGGGTCCGAAATTAACTTGGATAAGTGCATAGGTTTTTGGCACGGTGATTGGGACAGCACACCTGCCGTGTTTGCTAACATGAAATGGACGACCGCCCCTGCGAAGTACTTGGGGGTACCCTTGGAGCACTATAAAAGCAGTACGGAGTTGTGGGGTGAGATAACGCAGAGTGCAAGGAGAAAAGCGGATGGCTGGAAAGGACGTGACCTTTCTGTTTTCGCGCGCGCAAGTGTGTGCAATGTATTTTTAATAGCCAGAATTTGGTATATATTGCAGTTCGTGCTCATTACCCGAGCAAACCTGCAGAAGCTGCATAGAGTGTTTGCTGTCTTTATTTGGAGCTCAAATTGGGAGCGAACAAGTCGAGTTAATCTGTTCCTTCCGGTCAAAAGGGGCGGCCTTGGTCTTTCTAATTTGTTTCTGAAGCAAGTTGTCTCAAGATTTTTGTTTCTACGTGATCAAACCGATCCCTTGTTGCGCACAATGTTGCAGGTGCGCTTAGGCAACGTGTTGCCGGAATTTGTTGTGTCCAGTTACCCGGCCACGAATCGTGCTGTAACAGGTTTTTTGCGTGAAGTTGTGGCAGCCTTTCGCACTTTGAGCGCTCACTTTTCTACACAGTATCTATCTGCTGTACCCAGGAAAAAACTGTACAAAGATTTGCTAGATATATTTATACCTACTCCCTTATACCGTTCCTTTTGCTGCGGAGGCCCAGGCAAAGATGTGTTAAAGCGAGTTAAGAAGATGCCGGTAAGACCGACTGTCAAATCCTTTTTCTTTAAACTTCATACCGGTACCCTTCCTGTGAAAACATGGCTAAACGATAAAGGCATTTTTGTGCCCTGGACCACCGACTGCATACTCTGCAAAAAACCCGAGACCATCGAACATGTGTTTATCGACTGCTGGGACCCGGTTTTCCACTGGGACATCTTGCAAAGAACATTGAAGAAAGAACTACCTGTAACTCCTTATGGCATCCGGTTTCTACCTATAGAAAGTGAGGAGGTTCCTTACGACATGTTTATGCTACTGGGCCTCCACAGCATCTGGAAAACGAGAATGGCGGCCAGGCACGCCGACGCAAATGTGCGAGCAGTGAGAGAAAACTTTATAGAAAGTGCAGTTTTCCTGAGAGATGTTCTCCGCAGTCAACCCCAGCCGCCGGACTGGGTGGCAGTTATGGATGAACTGATTAACATGAAAAAGTTTTAACCCATTGTCTCGGCCAAAGTGTGGCTAGAGATTTTTATGTATTGTTTACCGGTAATAAAGAAAAAAAAAGCGCCGCTATAGCTCAGTGGCAGAGCGCTGCTCTTGTAAACCAGCGGTCGTGAGTTCAATCCTCACTGGCAGCTGAAGCCTGACCACTTTTTTTATTTTGTTAGGTAAACATGAGTGTGCTAATTAATGCGATGAGATAGAAATCCATATTCAATATGCACCGAGAGGCGCGAGCGCTTCCCTAATGTCTGATCTGAAGGAGCTGCTGTAAGAAGCGCCGCTATAGCTCAGTGGCCCGAGTTCGAAATGGAGGACTCAGTTTGTCACATTTGTTTTTGAGGCAGGTTGTCAATCGGTATTTATTTCTTCGGGACGTTAAGCACCCGTTTCTACACACTGTCTGTCAACTTCGCCTGGGGAAGCACTTGCCTAATATGGTTGTCTCTGCTGGCAGTATGCCCGGTGGAGTGCATGGTTTTCTACGCGAAGTTGTGGTTTCATGTAGGTTTTTGATGGCGCGGTATTCACTGCAATACCTGAGTGAAGTCAACCGGAAAAAACTGTATAAAGACCTCTGTAGTGTGGTTCTCCCCGTGCCTTTATATCGGTCCCTTTACAGGGAAGGTATAGGTAACAAGGTACTAAAGCGTGTTAAGGCAATGTTAGTCCCGTCTGGTGTTAAGACTTTCTTTTTCAAATTACACACTGGAACTCTGACTGTCAAACCGTGGATGGCTGAAAAAGGTTTTTTTGTTCCCTGGGGTACTCACTGTATAATATGCAGAAAGGAGGAGACAATTGAGCATGTGTTCCTTGAATGCTGGGATGCTGTGTTCCTTTGGGATGTGCTTCAGCGCACAATCAAAAAAGAATTTCCGCTTGATGGGTACGGAATTCGCTACTTGCCAATTGAAAGTGATGACGGTACCCCATTTGATTTGATCATGCTAATAGCCCTACACAGTATTTGGAAATGCAGAATGGCAGTAAGGCACGCCGATCTCGATGCAAGACCGGCACGTCAATATTTCAAAGAAAGCATAAGCAACTTTGTTCAGGAGAAAAAGATGCTGGAATGTAGTCCAGAGTGGCTGTCACGTGTTGAGTTATTATTGGCGATGAAGGAATTTTAGCATGAGCGTGACCGCACAAGCTGAGCGGCCGTTGTTTTAACAAAGATGTTGATTGTGTTTTAGTGCTCATGTATGAATATGTGCTTTTTTTTTCATGTGGGTCAAAATACCGGCAATAAAGAAAAAAAAATAGCTCAGTTGCAGAGCGCTGGTCTTGTAAACCAGCGGTCGTGAGGTCAATCCTCACTGGCGGCTGAAGACTGACCACTTTTTTATTTTGTTAGGTAAACATGAGTGTGCTAATTATTTCGATGAGATAGAAATCCATATTCAATATGCACCGAGAGGCGCGAGCGCTACCCTAATGTCTAATCTGAAGGAGCTGCTGTAAGAAGCGCCGCTACAGATCAGTGGCAGAGCGCTGCTCTCGTAAACCAGCGGTCGTGAGTTCAATCCTCACTGGCGGCTGAAGACTGACCACTTTTTTTATTTTGTTAGGTAAACATGAGTGTGCTAATTAATGCGATGAGATAGAAATCCATATTCAATATGCACCGAGAGGCGCGAGCGCTTCCCTAATGTCTGATCTGAAGGAGCTGCTGTAAGAAGCGCCGCTATAGCTCAGTGGCAGAGCGCTGGTCTCGTAAACCAGCGGTCGTGAGTTCAATCCTCACTGGCGGCTGAAGACTGACCACTTTTTTTATTTTGTTAGGTAAACATGAATGTGCTAATTAATGCGATGAGATAGAAATCTATATTCAATATGCACCGAGAGGCGCGAGCGCTTCCCTAATGTCTGATCTGAAGGAGCTGCTGTAAGAAGCGCCGCTATAGCTCAGTGGCAGAGCGCTGGTCTCGTAAACCAGCGGTCGTGAGTTCAATCCTCACTGGCGGCTGAAGACTGACCACTTTTTTTATTTTGTTAGGTAAACATGAATGTGCTAATTAATGCGATGAGATAGAAATCTATATTCAATATGCACCGAGAGGCGCGAGCGCTTCCCTAATGTCTGATCTGAAGGAGCTGCTGTAAGAAGCGCCGCTATAGCTCAGTGGCAGAGCGCTGGTCTCGTAAACCAGCGGTCGTGAGTTCAATCCTCACTGGCGGCTGAAGACTGACCACTTTTTTTATTTTGTTAGGTAAACATGAATGTGCTAATTAATGCGATGAGATAGAAATCTATATTCAATATGCACCGAGAGGCGCGAGCGCTTCCCTAATGTCTGATCTGAAGGAGCTGCTGTAAGAAGCGCCGCTATAGCTCAGTGGCAGAGCGCTGGTCTCGTAAACCAGCGGTCGTGAGTTCAATCCTCACTGGCGGCTGAAGACTGACCACTTTTTTTATTTTGTTAGGTAAACATGAATGTGCTAATTAATGCGATGAGATAGAAATCCATATTCAATATGCACCGAGAGGCGCGAGCGCTTCCCTAATGTCTGATCTGAAGGAGCTGCTGTAAGAAGCGCCGCTATAGCTCAGTGGCAGAGCGCTGGTCTCGTAAACCAGCGGTCGTGAGTTCAATACTCACTGGCGGCTGAAGACTGACCACTTTTTTTATTTTGTTAGGTAAACATGAGTGTGCTAATTAATGCGATGAGATAGAAATCCATATTCTATATGCACCGAGAGGCGCGAGCGCTTCCCTAATGTCTGATCTGAAGGAGCTGCTGTAAGAAGCGCCGCTATAGCTCAGTGGCAGAGCGCTGGTCTCGTAAACCAGCGGTCGTGAGTTCAATCCTCACTGGCGGCTGAAGACTGACCACTTTTTTTATTTTGTTAGGTAAACATGAATGTGCTAATTAATGCGATGAGATAGAAATCTATATTCAATATGCACCGAGAGGCGCGAGAGCTTCCCTAATGTCTGATCTGAAGGAGCTGCTGTAAGAAGCGCCGCTATAGCTCAGTGGCAGAGCGCTGGTCTTGTAAACCAGCTTGCGTGAGTTCAATCCTCACTGGCGGCTGAAGACTGACCACTTTTTTTATTTTGTTAGGTAAACATGAGTGTGCTAATTAATGCGATGAGATAGAAATCTATATTCAATATGCACCGAGAGGCGCGAGAGCTTCCCTAATGTCTGATCTGAAGGAGCTGCTGTAAGAAGCGCCGCTATAGCTCAGTGGCAGAGCGCTGGTCTCGTAAACCAGTTTGCGTGAGTTCAATCCTCACTGGCGGCTGAAGACTGACCACTTTTTTATTTTGTTAGGTAAACATGAGTGTGCTAATTAATGCGATGAGATAGAAATCCATATTCAATATGCACCGAGAGGCGTGAGAGCTTCCCTAATGTCTGATCTGAAGGAGCTGCTGTAAGAAGCGCCGCTATAGCTCAGTGGCAGAGCGCTGGTCTCGTAAACCAGCTTGCGTGAGTTCAATCCTCACTGGCGGCTGAAGACTGACCACTTTTTTATTTTGTTAGGTAAACATGAGTGTGCTAATTAATGCGATGAGATAGAAATCCATATTCAATATGCACCGAGAGGCGCGAGAGCTTCCCTAATGTCTGATCTGAAGGAGCTGCTGTAAGAAGCGCCGCTATAGCTCAGTGGCAGAGCGCTGGTCTCGTAAACCAGCTTGCGTGAGTTCAATCCTCACTGGCGGCTGAAGACTGACCACTT
Source organism: Amblyomma americanum (assembly GCF_052857255.1). Taxonomy (NCBI): domain Eukaryota; kingdom Metazoa; phylum Arthropoda; class Arachnida; order Ixodida; family Ixodidae; genus Amblyomma; species Amblyomma americanum. The sequence goes on from NC_135502.1 coordinate 81,842,613, forward strand.
TTTTATTTTGTTAGGTAAACATGAGTGTGCTAATTAATGCGATGAGATAGAAATCCATATTCAATATGCACCGAGAGGCGCGAGAGCTTCCCTAATGTCTGATCTGAAGGAGCTGCTGTAAGAAGCGCCGCTATAGCTCAGTGGCAGAGCGCTGGTCTCGTAAAACAGCTTGCGTGAGTTCAGTCCTCACTGGCGGCTGAAGACTGACCACTTTTTTTATTTTGTTAGGTAAACATGAGTGTGCTAATTAATGCGATGAGATAGAAATCCATATTCAATATGCACCGAGAGGCGCGAGAGCTTCCCTAATGTCTGATCTGAAGGAGCTGCTGTAAGAAGCGCCGCTATAGCTCAGTGGCAGAGTGCTGGTCTCGTAAACCAGCTTGCGTGAGTTCAATCCTCACTGGCGGCTGAAGACTGACCACTTTTTTTATTTTGTTAGGTAAACATGAGTGTGCTAATTAATGCGATGAGATAGAAATCCATATTCAATATGCACCGAGAGGCGCGAGAGCTTCCCTAATGTCTGATCTGAAGGAGCTGCTGTAAGAAGCGCCGCTATAGCTCAGTGGCAGAGCGCTGGTCTCGTAAAACAGCTTGCGTGAGTTCAATCCTCACTGGCGGCTGAAGACTGACCACTTTTTTTATTTTGTTAGGTAAACATGAGTGTGCTAATTAATGCGATGAGATAGAAATCCATATTCAATATGCACCGAGAGGCGCGAGAGCTTCCCTAATGTCTGATCTGAAGGAGCTGCTGTAAGAAGCGCCGCTATAGCTCAGTGGCAGAGCGCTGGTCTCGTAAAACAGCTTGCGTGAGTTCAATCCTCACTGGCGGCTGAAGACTGACCACTTTTTTTATTTTGTTAGGTAAACATGAGTGTGCTAATTAATGCGATGAGATAGAAATCCATATCCAATATGCACCGAGAGGCGCGAGAGCTTCCCTAATGTCTGATCTGAAGGAGCTGCTGTAAGAAGCGCCGCTATAGCTCAGTGGCAGAGCGCTGGTCTCGTAAACCAGCTTGCGTGAGTTCAATCCTCACTGGCGGCTGAAGACTGACCACTTTTTTTATTTTGTTAGGTAAACATGAGTGTGCTAATTAATGCGATGAGATAGAAATCCATATTCAATATGCACCGAGAGGCGCGAGAGCTTCCCTAATATCTGATCTGAAGGAGCTGCTGTAAGAAGCGCCGCTATAGCTCAGTGGCAGAGCGCTGGTCTCGTAAACCACCTTGCGTGAGTTCAATCCTCACTGGCGGCTGAAGACTGACCACTTTTTTTATTTTGTTAGGTAAACATGAGTGTGCTAATTAATGCGATGAGATAGAAATCCATATTCAATATGCACCGAGAGGCGCGAGAGCTTCCCTAATGTCTGATCTGAAGGAGCTGCTGTAAGAAGCGCCGCTATAGCTCAGTGGCAGAGCGCTGGTCTCGTAAACCAGCGGTCGTGAGTTCAATCCTCACTGGCGGCTGAAGACTGACCACTTTTTTTATTTTGTTAGGTAAACATGAGTGTGCTAATTAATGCGATGAGATAGAAATCCATATTCAATATGCACCGAGAGGCGCGAGAGCTTCCCTAATGTCTGATCTGAAGGAGCTGCTGTAAGAAGCGCCGCTATAGCTCAGTGGCAGAGCGCTGGTCTCGTAAACCAGCTTGCGTGAGTTCAATCCTCACTGGCGGCTGAAGACTGACCACTTTTTTTATTTTGTTAGGTAAACATGAGTGTGCTAATTAATGCGATGAGATAGAAATCCACATTCAATATGCACCGAGAGGCGCGAGCGCTTCCCTAATGTCTGATCTGAAGGAGCTGCTGTAAGAAGCGCCGCTATAGCTCAGTGGCAGAGCGCTGGTCTCGTAAACCAGCGGTCGTGAGTTCAATCCTCACTGGCGGCTGAAGACTGACCACTTTTTTTATTTTGTTAGGTAAACATGAGTGTGCTAATTAATGCGATGAGATAGAAATCCATATTCAATATGCACCGAGAGGCGCGAGAGCTTCCCTAATGTCTGATCTGAAGGAGCTGCTGTAAGAAGCGCCGCTATAGCTCAGTGGCAGAGCGCTGGTCTCGTAAACCAGCTGTCGTGAGTTCAATCTCACTGGCGGCTGAAGACTGACCACTTTTTTTATTTTGTTAGGTAAACATGAGTGTGCTAATTAATGCGATGAGATAGAAATCCATATTCAATATGCACCGAGAGGCGCGAGAGCTTCCCTAATGTCTGATCTGAAGGAGCTGCTGTAAGAAGCGCCGCTATAGCTCAGTGGCAGAGCGCTGGTCTCGTAAACCAGCTTGCGTGAGTTCAATCCTCACTGGCGGCTGAAGACTGACCACTTTTTTTATTTTGTTAGGTAAACATGAGTGTGCTAATTAATGCGATGAGATAGAAATCCATATTCAATATGCACCGAGAGGCGCGAGAGCTTCCCTAATGTCTGATCTGAAGGAGCTGCTGTAAGAAGCGCCGCTATAGCTCAGTGGCAGAGCGCTGGTCTCGTAAACCAGCTTGCGTGAGTTCAATCCTCACTGGCGGCTGAAGACTGACCACTTTTTTTATTTTGTTAGGTAAACATGAGTGTGCTAATTAATGCGATGAGATAGAAATCCACATTCAATATGCACCGAGAGGCGCGAGCGCTTCCCTAATGTCTGATCTGAAGGAGCTGCTGTAAGAAGCGCCGCTATAGCTCAGTGGCAGAGCGCTGGTCTCGTAAACCAGCGGTCGTGAGTTCAATCCTCACTGGCGGCTGAAGACTGACCACTTTTTTTATTTTGTTAGGTAAACATGAGTGTGCTAATTAATGCGATGAGATAGAAATCCATATTCAATATGCACCGAGAGGCGCGAGAGCTTCCCTAATGTCTGATCTGAAGGAGCTGCTGTAAGAAGCGCCGCTATAGCTCAGTGGCAGAGCGCTGGTCTCGTAAACCAGCGGTCGTGAGTTCAATCCTCACTGGCGGCTGAAGACTGACCACTTTTTTTATTTTGTTAGGTAAACATGAGTGTGCTAATTAATGCGATGAGATAGAAATCCATATTCAATATGCACCGAGAGGCGCGAGAGCTTCCCTAATGTCTGATCTGAAGGAGCTGCTGTAAGAAGCGCCGCTATAGCTCAGTGGCAGAGCGCTGGTCTCGTAAACCAGCGGTCGTGAGTTCAATCTCACTGGCGGCTGAAGACTGACCACTTTTTTTATTTTGTTAGGTAAACATGAGTGTGCTAATTAATGCGATGAGATAGAAATCCATATTCAATATGCACCGAGAGGCGCGAGAGCTTCCCTAATGTCTGATCTGAAGGAGCTGCTGTAAGAAGCGCCGCTATAGCTCAGTGGCAGAGCGCTGGTCTCGTAAACCAGCTTGCGTGAGTTCAATCCTCACTGGCGGCTGAAGACTGACCACTTTTTTTATTTTGTTAGGTAAACATGAGTGTGCTAATTAATGCGATGAGATAGAAATCCATATTCAATATGCACCGAGAGGCGCGAGAGCTTCCCTAATATCTGATCTGAAGGAGCTGCTGTAAGAAGCGCCGCTATAGCTCAGTGGCAGAGCGCTGGTCTCGTAAACCACCTTGCGTGAGTTCAATCCTCACTGGCGGCTGAAGACTGACCACTTTTTTTATTTTGTTAGGTAAACATGAGTGTGCTAATTAATGCGATGAGATAGAAATCCATATTCAATATGCACCGAGAGGCGCGAGAGCTTCCCTAATGTCTGATCTGAAGGAGCTGCTGTAAGAAGCGCCGCTATAGCTCAGTGGCAGAGCGCTGGTCTCGTAAACCAGCGGTCGTGAGTTCAATCCTCACTGGCGGCTGAAGACTGACCACTTTTTTTATTTTGTTAGGTAAACATGAGTGTGCTAATTAATGCGATGAGATAGAAATCCATATTCAATATGCACCGAGAGGCGCGAGAGCTTCCCTAATGTCTGATCTGAAGGAGCTGCTGTAAGAAGCGCCGCTATAGCTCAGTGCAGAGCGCTGGTCTCGTAAACCACCTTGCGTGAGTTCAATCCTCACTGGCGGCTGAAGACTGACCACTTTTTTTATTTTGTTAGGTAAACATGAATGTGCTAATTAATGCGATGAGATAGAAATCTATATTCAATATGCACCGAGAGGCGCGAGCGCTTCCCTAATGTCTGATCTGAAGGAGCTGCTGTAAGAAGCGCCGCTATAGCTCAGTGGCAGAGCGCTGGTCTCGTAAACCAGCGGTCGTGAGTTCAATCCTCACTGGCGGCTGAAGACTGACCACTTTTTTTATTTTGTTAGGTAAACATGAGTGTGCTAATTAATGCGATGAGATAGAAATCCATATTCTATATGCACCGAGAGGCGCGAGCGCTTCCCTAATGTCTGATCTGAAGGAGCTGCTGTAAGAAGCGCCGCTATAGCTCAGTGGCAGAGCGCTGGTCTCGTAAACCAGCGGTCGTGAGTTCAATCCTCACTGGCGGCTGAAGACTGACCACTTTTTTTATTTTGTTAGGTAAACATGAATGTGCTAATTAATGCGATGAGATAGAAATCTATATTCAATATGCACCGAGAGGCGCGAGAGCTTCCCTAATGTCTGATCTGAAGGAGCTGCTGTAAGAAGCGCCGCTATAGCTCAGTGGCAGAGCGCTGGTCTGTAAACCAGCTTGCGTGAGTTCAATCCTCACTGGCGGCTGAAGACTGACCCACTTTTTTATTTTGTTAGGTAAACATGAGTGTGCTAATTAATGCGATGAGATAGAATCATATTCAATATGCACCGAGAGGCGCGAGAGCTTCCCTAATGTCTGATCTGAAGGAGCTGCTGTAAGAAGCGCCGCTATAGCTCAGTGGCAGAGCGCTGGTCTCGTAAACCAGCTTTGCGTGAGTTCAATCCTCACTGGCGGCTGAAGACTGACCACTTTTTTATTTTGTTAGGTAACATGAGTGTGCTAATTAATGCGATGAGATAGAAATCCATATTCAATATGCACCGAGAGGCGCGAGAGCTTCCCTAATGTCTGATCTGAAGGAGCTGCTGTAAGAAGCGCCGCTATAGCTCAGTGGCAGAGCGCTGGTCTCGTAAACCAGCTTGCGTGAGTTCAATCCTCACTGGCGGCTGAAGACTGACCACTTTTTTATTTTGTTAGGTAAACATGAGTGTGCTAATTAATGCGATGAGATAGAAATCCATATTCAATATGCACCGAGAGGCGCGAGAGCTTCCCTAATGTCTGATCTGAAGGAGCTGCTGTAAGAAGCGCCGCTATAGCTCAGTGGCAGAGCGCTGGTCTCGTAAACCAGCTTGCGTGAGTTCAATCCTCACTGGCGGCTGAAGACTGACCACTTTTTTATTTTGTTAGGTAAACATGAGTGTGCTAATTAATGCGATGAGATAGAAATCCATATTCAATATGCACCGAGAGGCGCGAGAGCTTCCCTAATGTCTGATCTGAAGGAGCTGCTGTAAGAAGCGCCGCTATAGCTCAGTGGCAGAGCGCTGGTCTCGTAAAACAGCTTGCGTGAGTTCAGATCCTCACTGGCGGCTGAAGACTGACCACTTTTTTTATTTTGTTAGGTAAACATGAGTGTGCTAATTAATGCGATGAGATAGAAATCCATATTCAATATGCACCGAGAGGCGCGAGAGCTTCCCTAATGTCTGATCTGAAGGAGCTGCTGTAAGAAAGCGCCGCTATAGCTCAGTGGCAGAGTGCTGGTCTCGTAAACCAGCTTGCGTGAGTTCAATCCTCACTGGCGGCTGAAGACTGACCACTTTTTTATTTTGTTAGGTAAACATGAGTGTGCTAATTAATGCGATGAGATAGAAATCCATATTCAATATGCACCGAGAGGCGCGAGAGCTTCCCTAATGTCTGATCTGAAGGAGCTGCTGTAAGAAGCGCCGCTATAGCTCAGTGGCAGAGCGCTGGTCTCGTAAACCAGCTTGCGTGAGTTCAATCCTCACTGGCGGCTGAAGACTGACCACTTTTTTTATTTTTGTTAGGTAAACATGAGTGTGCTAATTAATGCGATGAGATAGAAATCCATATTCAATATGCACGAGAGGCGCGAGAGCTTCCCTAATGTCTGATCTGAAGGAGCTGCTGTAAGAAGCGCCGCTATAGCTCAGTGGCAGAGCGCTGGTCTCGTAAACCAGCTTGCGTGAGTTCAATCCTCACTGGCGGCTGAAGACTGACCACTTTTGTTTTATTTTGTTAGGTAAACATGAGTGTGCTAATTAATGCGATGAGATAGAAATCCATATTCAATATGCACCGAGAGGCGCGAGAGCTTCCCTAATGTCTGATCTGAAGGAGCTGCTGTAAGAAGCGCCGCTATAGCTCAGTGGCAGAGCGCTGGTCTCGTAAACCAGCTTGCGTGAGTTCAATCCTCACTGGCGGCTGAAGACTGACCACTTTTTTTATTTTGTTAGGTAAACATGAGTGTGCTAATTAATGCGATGAGATAGAAATCCATATTCAATATGCACCGAGAGGCGCGAGAGCTTCCCTAATGTCTGATCTGAAGGAGCTGCTGTAAGAAGCGCCGCTATAGCTCAGTGGCAGAGCGCTGGTCTCGTAAAACAAGCTTGCGTGAGTTCAATCCTCACTGGCGCTGAAGACTGACCACTTTTTTTTATTTTGTTAGGTAAACATGAGTGTGCTAATTAATGCGATGAGATAGAAATCCATATTCAATATGCACCGAGAGGCGCGAGAGCTTCCCTAATGTCTGATCTGAAGGAGCTGCTGTAAGAAGCGCCGCTATAGCTCAGTGGCAGAGCGCTGGTCTCGTAAACAGCTTGCGTGAGTTCAATCCTCACTGGCGGCTGAAGACTGACCACTTTTTTTATTTTGTTAGGTAAACATGAGTGTGCTAATTAATGCGATGAGATAGAAATCCATATTCAATATGCACCGAGAGGCGCGAGAGCTTCCCTAATGTCTGATCTGAAGGAGCTGCTGTAAGAAGCGCCGCTATAGCTCAGTGGCAGAGCGCTGGTCTCGTAAACCAGCTTGCGTGAGTTCAATCCTCACTGGCGGCTGAAGACTGACCACTTTTTTTATTTTGTTAGGTAAACATGAGTGTGCTAATTAATGCGATGAGATAGAAATCCACATTCAATATGCACCGAGAGGCGCGAGAGCTTCCCTAATGTCTGATCTGAAGGAGCTGCTGTAAGAAGCGCCGCTATAGCTCAGTGGCAGAGCGCTGGTCTCGTAAACCAGCTTGCGTGAGTTCAATCCTCACTGGCGGCTGAAGACTGACCACTTTTTTATTTTGTTAGGTAAACATGAGTGTGCTAATTAATGCGATGAGATAGAAATCCATATTCAATATGCACCGAGAGGCGCGAGAGCTTCCCTAATGTCTGATCTGAAGGAGCTGCTGTAAGAAGCGCCGCTATAGCTCAGTGGCAGAGCGCTGGTCTCGTAAACAGCTTGCGTGAGTTCAGTCCTCACTGGCGGCTGAAGACTGACCACTTTTTTTATTTTGTTAAGGTAAACATGAGTGTGCTAATTAATGCGATGAGATAGAAATCCATATTCAATATGCACCGAGAGGCGCGAGAGCTTCCCTAATGTCTGATCTGAAGGAGCTGCTGTAAGAAGCGCCGCTATAGCTCAGTGGCAGAGCGCTGGTCTCGTAAAACAGCTTGCGTGAGTTCAATCCTCACTGGCGGCTGAAGACTGACCACTTTTTTTATTTTGTTAGGTAAACATGAGTGTGCTAATTAATGCGATGAGATAGAAATCCATATTCAATATGCACCGAGAGGCGCGAGAGCTTCCCTAATGTCTGATCTGAAGGAGCTGCTGTAAGAAGCGCCGCTATAGCTCAGTGGCAGAGCGCTGGTCTCGTAAAACAGCTTGCGTGAGTTCAATCCTCACTGGCGGCTGAAGACTGACCACTTTTTTTTATTTTGTTAGGTAAACATGAGTGTGCTAATTAATGCGATGAGATAGAAATCCATATTCAATATGCACCGAGAGGCGCGAGAGCTTCCCTAATGTCTGATCTGAAGGAGCTGCTGTAAGAAGCGCCGCTATAGCTCAGTGGCAGAGCGCTGGTCTCGTAAAACAGCTTGCGTGAGTTCAATCCTCACTGGCGGCTGAAGACTGACCACTTTTTTTATTTTGTTAGGTAAACATGAGTGTGCTAATTAATGCGATGAGATAGAAATCCATATTCAATATGCACCGAGAGGCGCGAGAGCTTCCCTAATGTCTGATCTGAAGGAGCTGCTGTAAGAAGCGCCGCTATAGCTCAGTGGCAGAGCGCTGGTCTCGTAAACCAGCTTGCGTGAGTTCAATCCTCACTGGCGGCTGAAGACTGACCACTTTTTTTATTTTGTTAGGTAAACATGAGTGTGCTAATTAATGCGATGAGATAGAAATCCATATTCAATATGCACGAGAGGCGCGAGAGCTTCCTAATGTCTGATCTGAAGGAGCTGCTGTAAGAAGCGCCGCTATAGCTCAGTGGCAGAGCGCTGGTCTCGTAAACCAGCTTGCGTGAGTTCAATCCTCACTGGCGGCTGAAGACTGACCACTTTTTTTTATTTTGTAGGTAAACATGAGTGTGCTAATTAATGCGATGAGATAGAAATCCATATTCAATATGCACCGAGAGGCGCGAGAGCTTCCTAATGTCTGATCTGAAGGAGCTGCTGTAAGAAGCGCCGCTATAGCTCAGTGGCAGAGCGCTGGTCTCGTAAACCAGCTTGCGTGAGTTCAATCCTCACTGGCGGCTGAAGACTGACCACTTTTTTTATTTTGTTAGGTAAACATGAGTGTGCTAATTAATGCGATGAGATAGAAATCCATATTCAATATGCACCGAGAGGCGCGAGAGCTTCCCTAATGTCTGATCTGAAGGAGCTGCTGTAAGAAGCGCCGCTATAGCTCAGTGGCAGAGCGCTGGTCTCGTAAACCAGCTTGCGTGAGTTCAATCCTCACTGGCGGCTGAAGACTGACCACTTTTTTTATTTTGTTAGGTAAACATGAGTGTGCTAATTAATGCGATGAGATAGAAATCCATATTCAATATGCACCGAGAGGCGCGAGAGCTTCCCTAATGTCTGATCTGAAGGAGCTGCTGTAAGAAGCGCCGCTATAGCTCAGTGGCAGAGCGCTGGTCTCGTAAACCAGCTTGCGTGAGTTCAATCCTCACTGGCGGCTGAAGACTGACCACTTTTTTTATTTTGTTAGGTAAACATGAGTGTGCTAATTAATGCGATGAGATAGAAATCCATATTCAATATGCACCGAGAGGCGCGAGAGCTTCCCTAATGTCTGATCTGAAGGAGCTGCTGTAAGAAGCGCCGCTATAGCTCAGTGGCAGAGCGCTGGTCTCGTAAACCAGCTTGCGTGAGTTCAATCCTCACTGGCGGCTGAAGACTGACCACTTTTTTTATTTTGTTAGGTAAACATGAGTGTGCTAATTAATGCGATGAGATAGAAATCCATATTCAATATGCACCGAGAGGCGCGAGAGCTTCCCTAATGTCTGATCTGAAGGAGCTGCTGTAAGAAGCGCCGCTATAGCTCAGTGGCAGAGCGCTGGTCTCGTAAACCAGCTTGGCGTGAGTTCAATCCTCACTGGCGGCTGAAGACTGACCACTTTTTTTATTTTGTTAGGTAAACATGAGTGTGCTAATTTATGCGATGAGATAGAAATCCATATTCAATATGCACCGAGAGGCGCGAGAGCTTCCCTAATGTCTGATCTGAAGGAGCTGCTGTAAGAAGCGCCGCTATAAGCTCAGTGGCAGAGCGCTGGTCTCGTAAACCAGCTTGCGTGAGTTCAATCCTCACTGGCGGCTGAAGACTGACCACTTTTTTTATTTTGTTAGGTAAACATGAGTGTGCTAATTAATGCGATGAGATAGAAATCCATATTCAATATGCACCGAGAGGCGCGAGAGCTTCCCTAATGTCTGATCTGAAGGAGCTGCTGTAAGAAGCGCCGCTATAGCTCAGTGGCAGAGCGCTGGTCTCGTAAACCCAGCTTGCGTGAGTTCAATCCTCACTGGCGGCTGAAGTCTGACCACTTTCTATCTTCTGGATTTATTTTGTTAGGTAAACATGAGTGTGCTAATTAATGCGATGAGATAGAAATCCATATTCAATATGCACCGAGAGGCGCGAGAGCTTTCCCTAATCTCTGATCTGAAGGAGCTGCTGTAAGAAGCGCCGCTATAGCTCAGTGGCAGAGCGCTGGTCTCGTAAACCAGCTTGCGTGAGTTCAATCCTCACTGGCGGCTGAAGACTGACCACTTTTTTTATTTTGTTAGGTAAACATGAGTGTGCTAATTAATGCGATGAGATAGAAAATCCATATTCAATATGCACCGAGAGGCGCGAGCGCTTCCCTAATGTCTGATCTGAAGGAGCTGCTGTAAGAAGCGCCGCTATAGCTCAGTGGCAGAGCGCTTGGTCTCGTAAACCAGCTTGCGTGAGTTCAATCCTCACTGGCGGCTGAAGACTGACCACTTTTTTTATTTTGTTAGGTAAACATGAGTGTGCTAATTAATGCGATGAGATAGAAATCCATATTCAATATGCACCGAGAGGCGCGAGAGCTTCCCTAATGTCTGATCTGAAGGAGCTGCTGTAAGAAGCGCCGCTATAGCTCAGTGGCAGAGCGCTGGTCTCGTAAACCAGCTTGCGTGAGTTCAATCCTCACTGGCGGCTGAAGACTGACCACTTTTTTTATTTTGTTAGGTAAACATGAGTGTGCTAATTAATGCGATGAGATAGAAATCCATATTCAATATGCACCGAGAGGCGCGAGAGCTTCCTAATGTCTGATCTGAAGGAGCTGCTGTAAGAAGCGCCGCTATAGCTCAGTGCAGAGCGCTGGTCTCGTAAACCAGCTGTCGTGAGTTCAATCCTCACTGGCGGCTGAAGACTGACCACTTTTTTTATTTTGTTTAGGTAAACATGAGTGTGCTAATTAATGCGATGAGATAGAAATCCATATTCAATATGCACCGAGAGGCGCGAGAGCTTCCCTAATGTCTGATCTGAAGGAGCTGCTGTAAGAAGCGCCGCTATAGCTCAGTGGCAGAGCGCTGGTCTCGTAAACCAGCTTGCGTGAGTTCAATCCTCACTGGCGGCTGAAGACTGACCACTTTTTTTATTTTGTTAGGTAAACATGAGTGTGCTAATTAATGCGATGAGATAGAAATCCATATTCAATATGCACCGAGAGGCGCGAGAGCTTCCCCTAATGTCTGATCTGAAGGAGCTGCTGTAAGAAGCGCCGCTATAGCTCAGTGGCAGAGCGCTGGTCTCGTAACCACGTCGTGAGTTCAATCCTCACTGGCGGCTGAAGACTGACCACTTTTTTTTATTTTGTTAGGTAAACATGAGTGTGCTAATTAATGCGATGAGATAGAAAATCCATATTCAATATGCACCGAGAGGCGCGAGCGCTTCCCTAATGTCTGATCTGAAGGAGCTGCTGTAAGAAGCGCCGCTATAGCTCAGTGGCAGAGCGCTGGTCTCGTAAACCAGCTGCGTGAGTTCAATCCTCACTGGCGGCTGAAGACTGACCACTTTTTTTATTTTGTTAGGTAAACATGAGTGTGCTAATTAATGCGATGAGATAGAAATCCATATTCAATATGCACCGAGAGGCGCGAGAGCTTCCCTAATGTCTGATCTGAAGGAGCTGCTGTAAGAAGCGCCGCTATAGCTCAGTGGCAGAGCGCTGGTCTCGTAAACCAGCTTGCGTGAGTTCAATCCTCACTGCGGCTGCAGACTGAACTCACTTTTTTTATTTTCGTTAGGTAAACATGAGTGTGACTAATTAATGCGATGAGATAGAAATCCATATTCAATATGCACCGAGAGGCGCGAGAGCTTCCTAATGTCTGATCTGAGAGCTGCTGTAAGAAGCGCCGCTATAAGCTCAGTGGCAGAGCGCTGGTCTCGTAAACCAGCGGTCCGTGAGTTCAAATCCTCACTGGCGGCTGAAGACTGACCACTTTTTTTATTTTGTTAGGTAAACATGAGTGTGCTAATTAATGCGATGAGATAGAAAATCCATATTCAATATGCACCGAGAGGCGCGAGAGCTTCCCTAATGTTGATCTGAAGGAGCTGCTGTAAGAAGCGCCGCTATAGCTCAGTGGCAGAGCGCTGGTCTCGTAAACCACCTTGCGTGAGTTCAATCCTCACTGGCGGCTGAAGACTGACCACTTTTATTATTTTGTTAGGTAAACATGATGTGCTAATTAATGCGATGAGATAGAAATCTATATTCAATATGCACCGAGCAGGCGCGAGCAGCAATCCCTAATGTCTGATCTGAAGGAGCTGCTGTAAGAAGCGCCGCCTATAGCCTCAGTGCCAGAGCGCTAGGTCTGCAGAAACCAGCGGTCGTGAGTTCAATCCTCACTGGCAGGCTCGAAGACTGACCACTTTTTTTATTTCGTTAGGTAAACATGAGTGTGCTAACTTAATGCGATGAGATAGAAATCCATATTCTATATGCACGAGAGGCGCGAGCGCCTTCCCTAAAGTCTGATCTGAAGGAGCTGCTGTAAGAAAGAGCCGATATAGTGAGAGCCAGAGCCGCTGGTCTCGTAACCAGCGGTCGTGAGTTCAATCCTCACTGGCGGCTGAAGACTGACCACTTTTCTTTATTTTGTAGGTAAACATGATGTGCTAATTAATGCGATGAGATAGAAATCTATATTCAATATGCACCCGAGGCGCGAGAGCTTCCCTAATGTCTGATCCTGAAGAGCTGCTGTAAGAAGCGCCGCTATAGCTCAGTGGCAGAGCGCTAGGTCTTGTAAACCAGCTTGCGTGAGTTCACAATCCTCACTGGCGGCTGAGACTGACCACTTTTTTTATTTTGTCTAGGTAAACATGCCCCGAGATGTGCTAATTAATGCGATGAGATAGAAATCCATATTCAATATGCACCGAGAGGCGCGAGAGCTCCCTAATGTCTGATCTGAAGACTGCTGCCTGTAAGAAGCGCCGCTATAGCTCAGTTGCAGAGCGCTGAGTCTCGTAAACCACCTAGCGTGAGTTCAATCCTCACTGGCGGCTGAAGACTGACCCACTTTTTTTATTTTGTTAAGGTAAACATGAGTGTGCTAATTAATGCGAAT